>NC_135554.1:3622974-3772974 GCF_964340395.1 Glandiceps talaboti
GTAGAATGACGTTATTTCCCCGACAGAATGATGTTATTTCCCCAGTAGAATGACGTTATTTCCCCAGTAGAATGACGTTATTTCCCCAACAGAATGACGTTATTTCCCCAGTAGAATGACGTTATTTCCCCAGTAGAATGACGTTATTTCCCCGACAGAATGATGTTATTTCCCCAGTAGAATGACGTTATTTCCCCAACAGAATGACGTTATTTCCCAGTAGAATGACGTTATTTCCCCAGTAGAATGACGTTATTTCCCCGACAGAATGATGTTATTTCCCCAGTAGAATGACGTTATTTCCCCAACAGAATGACGTTATTTCCCCAGTAGAATGATGTTATTTCCCCAGTAGAATGACGTTATTTCCCCGACAGAATGATGTTATTTCCCCAGTAGAATGACGTTATTTCCCCAACAGAATGACGTTATTTCCCCAGTAGAATGACGTTATTTCCCCAGTAGAATGACGTTATTTCCCCAACAGAATGACGTTATTTCCCCGACAGAATGACGTTATTTCCCCGACAGAATGATGTTATTTCCCCGACAGAATGACGTTATTTCCCCAACAGAATGATGTTATTTCCCGAACAGAATGATGTTATTTCCCCGACAGAATGACGTTATTTCCCCAGTAGAATGATGTTATTTCCCCAACAGAATGACGTTATTTCCCCGACAGAATGACGTTATTTCCCCAGTAGAATGATGTTATTTCCCCAGTAGAATGACGTTATTTCCCCAGTAGAATGACGTTATTTCCCCAGTAGAATGACAATATTTCCCCGACAGAATGACGTTATTTCCCCTGCAGAATGACGTTATTTCCCCAGTAGAATGACGTTATTTCCCCGACAGAATGGCGTTACTTCCCCGACAGAATGACGTTATTTCCCCAGTAGAATGACGTTATTTCCCCCGTAGAATGACGTTATTTCCCCGACAGAATGACATAGACTTGGCCTCTCATGCATACATGTACATAAATGATACAAATCATTCTCGCAAAGCAGAGTTCGAACTCTGGTTTCTTACGATGGATGGATGGTTATTTCAGATTAGTAATAAATATTCATGAGTAATGACGTAATGATGAACCATATGTTCTGGAGTACAACACAGTCACTTGTGAGCTAATATTATATTCCAGGATGATCATGCATAATACAAAACAAGTCATTGAGAATGACATAGTCCCCGCTATGATTGGGTTTTAAGGAATTATCACTACTCTGATCACGCAACAACACTTGTGAACCTAAATCAAACAGACTTAGATATGTTGTGTCTGCTTGTTGGACATGGAACATGCCTACAACAATAAAGGATGGGTCGGGTATGGGGGATCATATCACGAAGAAAGTGGATATGCATATGTATGTCATAGAACACTGTCCTAATACCAACTTTGAATGAGATCTGTTCAAGCATGTCTGAGTTATGGCTTTGGACATGGAAAATTCGCAAACAAAATGGCTGCTAGGTGGCCATATTGGATCGTATCATGACAACAAATGGATATGCACATGTACGTCATAGAACAATGTCCTAATACCAACTTTGAATGAGATCTGTTCAAGCATGTCTGAGTTATGGCTTTGGACAGAGAAAAATCGCAAACGAAATGGCTGCCAGGCGGCCATATTGGATCGTATCACAACAACAATGAATATGCACATGTATGTCATAAAACACTGTCCTAATACCAACTTTGAATGAGATCTGTTCAAGCATGTCTGAGTTATGGCTTTGGACATGGAAAATTCGCAAACAAAATGGCTGCCAGGTGGCCATATTGGATCGTATCACGATGAAAATGGATATGCACATGTATGTTATAGAACACTGTCATAATGCCAACTTTGAATGAGATCTGTTCAAGCATGTCTGAGTTATGGCTTTGGACATGGAAAATTCACAAACAAAATGGCTGCTAGGCGGCCATATTGGATCGTATCATGAAAACAATGAATATACACATGTATGTCATAGAACACTGTCCTAATACCAACTTTGAATGAGATCTGTTCAAGCATGTCTGAGTTATGGCTTTAGACAGGGAAAATTTGCAAACAAAATGGCTGCCAGGCGGCCATATTGGATCATATCATGAAACAAATTGACGTGCATATGTATGCCATTGTATGTTGCCCCTGTACCAAGTTTGAAAAAAATCGGTCCAGGCATCTCCAAGAAACGGCTGCAGACAGACGGATGGACGGACGCACGGACAGACGGAACCCAATCCATAAGTCCCCGTCCCGGACTTCGTCCGGCGGGGACTTATAATGACGTTATTAGGTATTTATGACAATCGAAAAATACTGTCCCCAGTGATTGCTCCAGAAAATAATAAAATTGAGAAACAGCAGAAGATACACGTTGGTTTCAACGATCAATGGTAATTCCGAAATCAGCAAATATAACAAAAATATAACCACCCATGGCACTCTTAGAAAACACTAATCTGCAACAACACTGATCCAAAACGGGTTTTCTAACGTGTTTCTAAGGAAATATGTCCACACTTAAACGACCCGCCCCGCCAAGATACAATCGATCATCAAAGCATGATGGGACATTACGTAGCATATATTTGTTCATTAACATATTAAATAATGGCGTAATGTCCCATCATGTCATTCATTTTCTGTTTAGCTTTATACAATTGATCTTGAATTTATTTAATTGAAGGGAAAGGGAAATTTTATCATAAAAATGACCAGAGTATACACTCCATATTTATTGAAAACCCCATGACGTGTGAGTACAAGTACATCGTACTCTGGGTATTTGCATGAGTGCTTGCAGTGGTCTCTGTGCCCATACTTTCATGAGCACGAGTGCAACAAGTTAATAACCCTGAGTACCCACACTGGAACTTATGTGGCATAGGGTTCTGTTATATTATTATATATGTTTATTTGAAACGGCAAATTTCCATAAAAACCATAGAGCAAAATCACATAATTTCATGTGTAGTGAACTACTGCGTCCTCATTTGCATATCATTTGCATGCAGGTATGCAATAATGTTTTCAGTATTGCACTGCAGTGAAAATCCCACTAGTATGCTCATACACCAGTGCAAGTAATCTCAGGTAAATAATGAAATAATACAATGTATCTATCACTCACTCACTCACTCACTCACTCACTCACTCGATCACTCACTCACTCACTCGATCACTCACTCACTCACTCACTCACTCACTCACTCACTCAAATAAAATTCAAAAACAGTACAAACTCTCTGACATGTACACAACATAACTTTACAAACCTTGCAAAATCTGTTGATTACCTCCTGAATGTGAATGTTTTTCTTCACAGCCTGAGAATAAATAGTAAGCAAATAATGAGAACAAGGTTGATAAAATTGACATGAAACCTACAACATATCACTAAAACTGAAGACATACAACATAGCACTGAAACTGAATACATACAACATAGCACTAAAACTGAAGACATACAACATAGCACTAAAATTAAATACATACAACATAGCACTAAAACTGAATACATACAACATAGCACTAAAACTGAATACATACAACATAGCACTAAAACTGAAGACATACAACATAGCACTAAAACTGAATACATACAACATAGCACTAAAACTGAAGACATACAACATAGCACTAAAATAGAAGACATATAACATAGCACTAAAACTGAATACATACAACATAGCACTAAAACTAAAGACATACAACATAGCACTAAAACTAAAGACATACAACATAGCACTAAAACTGAATACATACAACATAGCACTAAAACTGAATACATACAACATAGCACTAAAATAGAAGACATATAACATAGCACTAATACTGAAGACAAACAACATAGCACTAAAACTGAAGACATATAACATAGCACTAAAATAGAAGACATACAACATAGCACTAAAACTGAAGACATACAACATAGCACTAAAACTGAAGACATACAACATAGCACTAAAACTGAAGACATACAACATAGCACTAAAACTGAAGACAAACAACATAACACTAAAACTGAATACATACAACATAGCACTAAAACTGAAGACATACAACATAGCACTAAAACTAAAGACATACAACATAGCACTAAAACTGAATACATACAACATAGCACTAAAACTGAAGACATACAACATAACACTAAAACTGAATACATACAACATAGCACTAAAACTGAATACATACAACATAGCACTAAAATAGAAGACATACAACATAGCACTAAAACTGAAGACATACAACATAGCACTAAAACTGAATACATACAACATAGCACTAAAATAGAAGACATATAACATAACACTAAAATAGAAGACATACAACATAGCACTAAAACTAAGCAAACATCATTTAAATAACATTCCCATCCTGCAACATGATAATCTGACAGCTACAAAAGCTTGACCATAAACTAGTTTCACTTTAAAAAAAAAAAAAACTATTTTGGGCAAATGTTTAATACCTGTACAGGATGAGATGAGATTTAGTCTGTAAGGTACACATATACAGTGAAGGAGCGCCCTCACACATTGGTCAAAAGAGCAGGCCAGTGAAGGCAGAGGTACAAGATGTAAATTACAGTCTAGTTCAGACAGTGATTAAGGACACTCCAGAATATATTTTACACTGTGACTATAAGATGAAAAATAGATCCAGGCGTTGTTTCTACTTATATAGTACATTCAACCACTGGGGTTAAATAACATGTGTGATTGTACTCAAGTCACTCACTGTGACTTGAGTATAGACTTGTTACTAGAAATGATAGACTGACGACATATTTGTTATTAGAAATGATAGACTGAGTATAGACTTGATACTATAGTCTAGAAATGATAGACTGAGTACAGACTTGATACTATAGTCTAGAAATGATAGACTGAATACAGACTTGATACTATAGTCTAGAAATGATAGACTGAGTATAGACTTGATAGTCTAGTCTAGAAATGATAGACTGAATACAGACTTGATACTATAGTCTAGAAATGATAGACTGAGTACAGACTTGATACTATAGTCTAGAAATGATAGACTGAATACAGACTTGATACTATAGTCTAGAAATGATAGACTGAATACAGACTTGATACTATAGTCTAGAAATGATAGACTGAGTACAGACTTGATACTATAGTCTAGAAATGATAGACTGAGTATAGACTTGATACTATAGTCTAGAAATGATAGACTGAGTACAGACTTGATACTATAGTCTAGAAATGATAGACTGAGTATAGACTTGATACTATAGTCTAGAAATGATAGACTGAGTATAGACTTGATACTATAGTCTAGAAATGATAGACTGAGTACAGACTTGATACTATAGTCTAGAAATGATAGACTGAGTACAGACTTGATACTATAGTCTAGAAATGATAGACTGAATGCAGACTTGATACTATAGTCTAGAAATGATAGACTGAGTACAGACTTGATACTATAGTCTAGAAATGATAGACTGAGTATAGACTTGATACTATAGTCTAGAAATGATAGACTGAGTACAGACTTGATACTATAGTCTAGAAATGATAGACTGAGTATAGACTTGATAGTCTAGTCTAGAAATGATAGACTGAGTACAGACTTGATACTATAGTCTAGAAATGATAGACTAAATACAGACTTGATACTATAGTCTAGAAATGATAGACTGAGTACAGACTTGATACTATAGTCTAGAAATGATAGACTGAGTATAGACTTGATACTATAGTCTAGAAATGATAGACTGAGTAGACTTGATACTATAGTCTAGAAATGATAGACTGAGTATAGACTTGATACTATAGTCTAGAAATGATAGACTGAGTACAGACTTGATACTATAGTCTAGAAATGATAGACTGAGTATAGACTTGATACTATAGTCTAGAAATGATAGACTGAGTACAGACTTGATACTATAGTCTAGAAATGATAGACTGAGTATAGACTTGATACTATAGTCTAGAAATGATAGACTGAGTATAGACTTGATACTATAGTCTAGAAATGATAGACTGAGTACAGACTTGATACTATAGTCTAGAAATGATAGACTGAGTACAGACTTGATACTATAGTCTAGAAATGATAGACTGAGTATAGACTTGATACTATAGTCTAGAAATGATAGACTGAGTATAGACTTGATACTATAGTCTAGAAATGATAGACTGAGTACAGACTTGATACTATAGTCTAGAAATGATAGACTAAATACAGACTTGATACTATAGTCTAGAAATGATAGACTGAGTACAGACTTGATACTATAGTCTAGAAATGATAGACTGAGTATAGACTTGATACTATAGTCTAGAAATGATAGACTGAGTACAGACTTGATACTATAGTCTAGAAATGATAGACTGAGTATAGACTTGATACTATAGTCTAGAAATGATAGACTGAGTACAGACTTGATACTATAGTCTAGAAATGATAGACTGAGTATAGACTTGATACTATAGTCTAGAAATGATAGACTGAGTACAGACTTGATACTATAGTCTAGAAATGATAGACTGAGTATAGACTTGATACTATAGTCTAGAAATGATAGACTGAGTATAGACTTGATACTATAGTCTAGAAATGATAGACTGAGTACAGACTTGATACTATAGTCTAGAAATGATAGACTGAGTACAGACTTGATACTATAGTCTAGAAATGATAGACTGAGTATAGACTTGATACTATAGTCTAGAAATGATAGACTGAGTATAGACTTGATACTATAGTCTAGAAATGATAGACTGAGTACAGACTTGATACTATAGTCTAGAAATGATAGACTGAGTACAGACTTGATACTATAGTCTAGAAATGATAGACTGAGTATAGACTTGATACTATAGTCTAGAAATGATAGACTGAGTACAGACTTGGATACTATAGTCTAGAAATGATAGACTGAGTACAGACTTGATACTATAGTCTAGAAATGATAGACTGAGTATAGACTTGATACTATAGTCTAGAAATGATAGACTGAGTATAGACTTGATACTATAGTCTAGAAATGATAGACTGAGTACAGACTTGTTCCCTGAAATAGACCAAGTACAGATTTGTTACTATTATCAACTTTATCGATACATTCAATACATCGGTACTTACTATCTGGGGAATCATGGGAATGATCGTGGTCGTGTCCATGACCATGACTATGTCCATGACCATGTGACTGACCATGACTATGTCCATGACCATGTGACTGACCATGACTATGTCCATGACCAATTCCACCATTGGAGTGAGAATGTCCATGTCCACCTGTAAATCCAATAAAACAAAGAGTTATCTTACTCTACTATCAGATAAAGGTCTATCATTTAATCCAAGCTTTTTACATCAGTGCTCTCTCATCAAAAGAGTCATAGGGATTATGTGCCAGAAAACAGTTTTCCTCACCCTTATATTGACCTTTGACCTTTGGAGTACACAAAGTCTATTACTATGACAACAGATGTCAATGGAAATATACTGATTGCATGTAATCCTCCAGTCAAAGACAAAGACATACAGTGATTTATTTATTTTTGATGACAATTTGTGTAAGTACATGCAGTTATTCAAACTCAACATCATTTTATAGTTTGTCACAGTTCAGTTCAAAACCATTAGAGACTTGAATACTAAATATTAAATATTAGTTGACAACATAATATCAAATAACAAAATCTCTGAACCTTACCTCCTCCATGTGCATGGCCATGATGAAATGCAAATATTCCAACAAGGTTGACAAAAAATCCTAACACTGAAACTACAAATAAACGTTCATGTTTCACTTCTGGTGGTTCTACAAGGCGCTGTCAATGAATACACAACAGATAATTTTATTAGTCAAATTTTCAGCTTAAAAGTGATCCCAAAGCCAATCAAAATGCTCCTAACATTGCTTGTGACAAATGACAACAAGAAACAAATTAGCCTCCAGCATGCATATGCTTTTGTACCACACCTATTTCCTATCCTGTGTTGTGATTTGTCAATACATGGTGGTCATGAGTTATGTAGAATTTTTACACTGTTCAATGCAAATGACGTTTATCAGTTAATCATTTTTGTGATGATGCTTGTACAGGGATCATCATGAAAACTGATGACTTATGACATCATTTGTGAATGCATACATGTTTTTACAACATATGAAAATGACATCACCTTGTGCTGGCAAGGTAGACACTGGCCAGAAACTTTCTGAAGATAAACTTTGCCACCCTTGTGTCAGAAAGGATTTGGAATGAACAAAGTTGGTAATTCTTAAAGTAGTAAACAGTTATAGTTTCCCTCAGGCCTGTGAACAATCCCTTGAGGAAACAGGTGTATGATGTTGCCCTCTCGGCCAGTCAACAGGTGTATAAGCAACCAATTAGAATACTCCTTACTAATGATCACCTTCCTGTCACAAGAGTGACAGCCATATTTTTAGTTTGAAAGGTCCAGCCATGGTCTGCTTAAATGCAACTACTCACTACCCCAGTGGTTGAATGTACTATATAAGCACAACAGGCTACCATATTTTGAAAATGATAATTTTCTGAGAGTAACAGATTTTTGTTGTAATAGACTAACACAAGGCTCTAAAAGTAACAAGCTTCCTTGGTAACTGTAATAAGTTTCCTTGGTAACTGTACATGTAAATTGAAAACAATAATACTCTTTTGCAAAACCTTCACATTTTTCTACATTTTCAATAAAATTTACCAAGTCTTAATAACCATGGAATAATAACACTTACCTCTATCGCTTCTGAAAATATAAAAAATGCAATAAAAACCAAAAATAGGCCATTGATAAATCCAGCAAGAACTTCGGCTCTTACATACCTATAGAATCAAACAATAACATATTATATGAGTTTATTTTGTGAATCTAACAAACCAATGTACATTATTATAAAGTGATATCACATTGATTTAAACCCAATGCTATTTGTAAACAGATCTATAATTGGTTGAATTTGATTTAAACCCTATGCCATTTGTAAACAGATCTATAATTGGTTGCATTTGATTTAAACCAATGCTACTTGTAAACAGATCTATAATTGGTTGCATTTGATTTAAACCAATGCTACTTGTAAACAGATCTATAATTGGTTGCATTTGATTTAAACCAATGCTACTTGTAAACAGATCTATAATTGGTTGCATTTGATTTAAACCAATGCTACTTGTAAACAGATCTATAATTGGTTGCATTTGATTTAAACCAATGCTACTTGTAAACAGATCTATAATTGGTTGCATTTGATTTAAACCAATGCTACTTGTAAACAGATCTATAATTGGTTGCATTTGATTTAAACCAATGCTACTTGTAAACAGATCTATAATTGGTTGCATTTGATTTAAACCAATGCTACTTGTAAACAGATCTATAATTGGTTGCATTCGATTTAAACCAATGCTACTTGTAAACAGATCTATAATTGGTTGCATTTGATTTAAACCCAATGCTATTTGTAAACAGATCTATAATTTGTTGCATTTGACGTTACAATTGGAATGTAAAACTGATGTTGTTTGATGCAAAAATGACAAGCTGACATACCTGACAGCAATTTGAATTTTCATAAATTTCTACTGACCATAATTTTAATTTATGCCGTAACTTACCCACCAGACAATCTTTCATTGGCGATTCATCATTTAAATATCCTAAGTTACCAATAAGAGAATCTTTCATTGGCGCTCCATCAATTATATCCTAAGTTACCAATAAAAGAATCTTTCATTGGTTCTTAATCATTTGTACCCTAACTTACCCATAAGAGAACCTTTCATTGGCTCTCCATCTTGACACAACTGAGGCTGCTAACCCTGCTAGCAGTGCTGTACAGTCAAAGAACATGTGAAAAGAATCTGAAATCAGTCCAAGACTGTGAAGAGAAAACAAAAGATTTTAAGATGGTGTCAATTGTGATGGCATCAGATCAGAATTAGATTAGTATTTGTTCTCTTCAAAATGGGATTTTTTATTATAGTTTTAAATATAATTTATTTTAGTTAGTAGTGACTGTCATTTCTATTTGGATAGAGCTGTATTGATAGGGTAATAGGACGGACCAATTGACTGAGTATTTGGATAGAGCTGTATTGATAGGGTAATAGGACGAACCAATTGACTGAGTATTTGGATAGAGCTGTATTGATAGGGTAATAGGACGGACCAATTGACTGAGTATTTGGATAGAGCTGTATTGATAGGGTAATAGGACGGACCAATTGACTGAGTATTTGGATAGAGCTGTATTGATAGGGTAATAGGACGAACCAATTGACTGAGTATTTGGATAGAGCTGTATTGATAGGGTAATAGGACGGACCAATTGACTGAGTATTTGGATAGAGCTGTATTGATAGGGTAATAGGACGAACCAATTGACTGAGTGACAGATTTCTTTGAAATAACAGTTGGCACATTAAGTGTGAATGGTGATATCTACATGTATAGACCAATCATCAGATCTCAATATATTGCCCATAATAAACAGATCACATCATTTCTAGGGTTCCCAAAGTTAAAATGACAAGTAAATATAAACATGAAATAAATGCTTGTCTGAACATATTACAATTGTTATGTAGATTTGGCTAATCTGAACATACATGTATTACAACTTCTATGTGGATTTGGCTAATCTGAACATATTATAACTGTTATGTGGATTTGGCTTATTGTCTTTATTACAGCTGACTTCTAACATTAGCAGTTATTGTATATTAACTGTACTTCAGGCCAGTGGCCACAGACTCTGAATAAAGTATATTATTATACATGTATATCATTCAGCTACTATTCCCATATCATTACTAGCTTGGACACGTTGCTTATTGATTTACTTAAGTAAACATAACATGTATTAATTCTATTAGGTTGATTCAACTACATCTACATTGTTCACTTGCAGCACTTTATAAAATATGTACAGAACCACACATATATGTGGTGTACTGGTGTAAACCAATGTGTGACAACCATGTACATAACCACACACACACATTATGTGAAGTGTACTGGTGTAAACCAATGTTTGTCAACCACGTACATAACCACACACACATTATGTGAAGTGTACAGTAGTAAACCAATGTTTGTCAACCACGTACATAACCACACACACATTATGTGAAGTATACTGGTGTAAACCAATGTTTGTCAACCATGTACATACAAAATGTAACCACACACATTATGTGAAGTATACTGGTGTAAACCAATGTTTGTCAACCACGTACATAACCACACACACATTATGTGAAGTGTACTGGTGTAAACCAATGTTTGTCAACGATGTTAAACTCTATTATTTTGGTTGAAATTATATTCAAAGAAAGAGTCAGTTAGTACCAGCATCTCTACACTTCATCTTCACGTGAGTTGAAATGTCTGTTGGCATTGTGAGTTGAAATGCCCAACAACTCTGTTGGCATTGTGAGTTGAAATGCCCAACATCTCTGTTGGCATTGTGAGTTGAAATAACTAACATCTCTGTTGGCATTGTGAGTTGAAGTGTCTAACATCTCTGTTGGCATTGTGAGTTGAAATGTCTAACAACTCTGTTGGCATTGTGAGTTGAAATGTCTAACAACTCTGTTGGCATAGTGAGTTGAAATGTCTAACAACTCTACTTAAATGAAGTTTGACAGGAATGGTACTGTGCAAGTGAAACAGAAAAAACAATTAATTTGTTACAAATAAATTTGCTGTTGTTGTTGTTAGTCAAGATGTCAGATCCCTTTGTCAGAATTTGTTTGTGAGTGTGTGAATGTAGTACAACCTTGACAACAATAACTTTGTCACATTGTGTGAAAATACAAATCAGTTATTCAAACATAACACTCCCACTGTGACTCTATCCACCATAACCATTACCCCCCCCCTCCCCCCTGCTTCCAGAGCTCTATGGCACGATTGTGATTCACTTCGTCCCATTTTCAACTCGTCCCATTTCAACTCGCCCCAATTTCAACTCGCCCCATTTTCAACTCGCCCCATTTTTAACTCGTCCCATTTTCAACTCGCCCCAACAACACTAGGAAACGTTTATAAATCTAAACGATACATGGACTCGAAGTACGGAGACCGAAACATTTACATGATTTTACCTACGTAGCCAGTCGAAGCGTAGCAAATGTAACATTTCGTAGCAGAAAGTGGTGTGGGTTTTGGCTAAGTGTTTGGTAGATCTAGAACTTATACTAGCACAACAACTTTAAATTTCCCCAGTCATGGAATATCACTTTTCACACCGGGACTTAATGTTTACAACCCAAATAAGAAATAATAATGATAATAACCAGGGAGAATATTAGTGACTGACACGCTTACGACTTTCGCGCATACGGGTTTTGGAGACGTGTCTCCTCTCCCTAGTTAACGCAACTAAGTATTGTAGTATGTGTTTACAGCGCAAGTGGTACTTCATTAGTGGAATACGAGATACCACAGACCCTCCAAACTGAGTACTACTAGCTTCGATTTCATATATGCACAGGTAAATTATATTGCAAAGAGTTGGGGCGAGTTGAAAATGGGGCGAGTTGAAATTGGGGCGAGTTGAAAATGGGACGAGTTGAGTGGGACGAGTTGAAATGGGACGAGTTGAAATTGGGACGAGTTGATCCGTCACCCTATGGCACAATCCATGACAGCTTGTATGGGACGATTGTGATTCACTTCAACCCGATTTCAACTCACCCCATTTCAACTTGCCCCATTTTCAACTCACCAAACAACACTTAGTAAACGCTTATAAATCTAAACGATACATGGACTTGAAGTACGGGGACCGATATTTACATGTTTTCACCTATATGGCCAGTTGAAGCATAGCAAATTATGTATCACTTTTCGCATTAGGACTTAATGTTTACAACCCAAATAATAATAATAATAACCAGGGAGAACATTAGTGACTGACAAGCTTAGATGTCTGTGTACAGGTTTTGGAGATGTGTCTCCTCACCCTAGTTAATGCTGATGGTTAACATACGTCTTGTAGTATGTACTGTATACCCTCAGTTTACAGCATAAGTGGTACTTCATGAGGTCTCATATAAGTGGAATACGAGATACCATAGACCCTCCAAACTGAGTACTACTAGCTTTGATTTTCATATATGCACAGGTAAATTATATTGTATCGAGTTACGACGAGTTGAAAATGGGGGTGAGTTGAAATTGGGGCAAGCCGAGTGGGATGAGCTGAAGTGGGACGAGTTGATCCGTCACCATACGGGACAATCCAAGACACAGAAAGTTTTTAAATCAATAAATTGTAATCATGTTTCAATAAAATAAAAAGACAAATATGTATATTCTATACGAAGGTTTTAAGAAATTGTTCACAGAAAAGAATTTTAATTGTTATATCAAACTTTATATTGGATACCTTTCACTCAATAATGTCAACATTTTTCACACACAAACTTTCTATATGAGCAATTATTTTTAATCCCAAGAAAAACAATATCTATAAATGAGACATTTGACATGTACCTGTTTGTTTATTTATTTATTTATTTATTTATTTATTTATTCATCAATTTTAATTTGCATGTTATCTTATAAGTCTATATGGCTGGACCTGGCTTTGTTTTCTTTGTACTGTACTATACTGTGTATGTAATATTTAGTGATAAGTTCACACAGGACATGTAAATATCAACTAACAACAACAACAACAACAACAACAACAACAACAACAATAACAACAATACATGTAAAAGAACTTGTTTCACTCTTTTTCCAACTTACAATACATTGTATATATATATATGTGTGTGTGTGTGTGTGTGTGTGTATGTATATATATATATATATATATATATATATATATATATATATATATATATATATATATATATATATATATATATATAATTTCAATTAAGTCTATACGTGTATGTGTGATTTCAATGGTCTATACATATATATATGTAATTTCAATTGTCCATATATATATATATATATATATATATATATATATATATATATATATATATATATATATATATATATATATATATATATATATGTAATTTCAATCAAGTCTATACATGTATATGTAATTTCAATCAAGTCTATACATGTATATGTAATTTCAATCAAGTCTATACTTGTATATGTAATTTCAATGGTCTATACATATATATATATATGTAATTTCAATAAAGTCTATACATATATATATGTAATTATTCAATCAAGTCTATACATGTATATGTAATTTCAATTAAGTCTATACATGTATATGTAATTTCAATTAAGTCTATACATGTATATGTAATTATTCAATCAAGTCTATACATGTATATGTAATTTCAATTAAGTCTATACATGTATATGTAATTATTCAATCAAGTCTATACATGTATATGTAATTTCAATGGTCTATACATGTATATGTAATTGCAATTAAGTCTATACATGTATATGTAATTTCAATGAAAACAAAATTTATTTAATCCCAAAAGAATTCCTACATGTAGTATAGATGGCATTGGCATGGAAACAAAATCTGTGGTTGCTATCATAGTGAACTATGTCTTTTTACTATAGTTTTTAATTCAAATATTTACCCAAGTCTTGTGTTATTGTTGTTGTTTTTGTTTAAGGATGTTTATTTACCCTTTGACCTTTTTGATTAAAAAATTACCATTAATTTATATATGAATGAAATCAGTGTCAATTAGATTGTTATGGAGTCAAACTTAATTTAAACAAAAACTGCCACGACTCACAAGTGACATTCATGTCAGTTACCCTATTTTGATAAAATATGTCATCAAATTACATATGCAAATTTTTTTTTTATCAGTTCTGTTGTGGTTAATATTGACAATGTGTAACCAGGCTATCGAATGTGACGAAACACAAAACCTTGACCAATCAGTTTACTAAAGGCCAACTTCGATACTTAGTTCTAAGTGAACACGTTGTGTCTACAAACATTAAAGAATGCTACAACTCTCAAAGCTTACGTGGCACTACATATAGGGGGTCCATTCAACATGTGAAGAAAAACCGGCTTGTCTTACCTATTAGTCCAAACGCCATACGACAACTCGACAAAGGCAAATGACAAGTTCAATACCAAAAAGAGAAATAAATTACGTGATGTAGCGTCTGAAAACACCGCCCTGCAAGAGAAGACGAAGAATATGAATGATCACATCGAAGCATATGTTTGGGTTTCATTCAGCGGCTACGATTTCATGTTCGGAAATATGGAATCGTAGTGGTTAACTTACCTAAACCATCCCGATATTTTGGCTTTAAGTCGAAATCCGGGCTGATAGCCTTCATCTTTGTTGTGGAGAGGTAACATATCTGTCTGGAGATACTGATTACAACGTACAAATGACTGATATAATATGTTGATAACGGGTCAATCTTTACGGATTCATTTTGCCATGATTTCTGTCGATTTGTCCTTGCCTAAGGAGTCAATCCGTGTCGGACTTCCGGCTTTCGGGGGTGACGCAGTCCTAATCACAGACAAGGAAGGCAAGTGCGGTTAACAATACATTTGACAAATACAAGAACCCGGGATATACAAACATGGATTTCCATAACTCATGAACAATTTAAGCATGGCTTACTATATTTTAATAAGGGGTCATAACTTTATTCATAGTAACTTGAACAAGATCCAACAAGGTATTATTCCGGTTGCACTGTTGTCTCCCCGGGAGTAATGAGCGCCATCATCGTCAAGTGTCACATTTCTACCAATTAACGTTTTGAAAGTATCATGATTGACAAAGCGGGTCTAAGGTGACGGATCGTTCAAACAGGAAACTTACAGGTCTAATGACGCTTGATATGCCTTGCACTGTCATCGGAGGATCTAACATGTAGAATGCATCGAGTGTCGTGTTCATCCTTTTTTTTAAGACTGCGATTATTGCAGCCATTGACTGTTCATCGAACACCGTGCATGTCAAGGTTGTGCGTGCAAAATGGCGATGTCTCGAATGAAGCTGTTTTCAAACCAACACGTGTTTTAGTGTTGTCAAAGACAACAAGATATGAGTTTGAAAAACGTAGATTTGCAGATCTTAATGAAACTCAACTCAGAAGAGCTGTAAGTATAATTATTCATATTCTTGTTATCGTATCTAACCAAAAACCAACTGATTCACGTAGCCTAACCCCGCGGCCCGGATAGAATCCAGTGGATTTAATTACCAACTGTAAAGTGCGTATGTTTGTGCGATCGATTCGCAAAGGTAAACAAACAAAAAATACACAACAAAGTAATTGTTCAACGAGAGTATATTTGCATAACAAAATGACTGGTTTTTCACCCGAGGTTTGCAACTTTTTCGAAAACTTACCATTGGTACATGACTTGTCTAGACCAGTTTCTAGACCATGGATTGAGAAAGACATTTTTACGAGATTGGGGTTTTTAAACTTCACAGTGCGGTAGCTGCAGCCATAAAAATGACATTGGAAACAGACTGTACGTGACTTATCTGTGGTGATACATAGCTAGCTGAACCATAGACCCTACACCCCGTGGTGTAGGGTCTATGGCTGAACATCTCGAGTCGGAGGCCATAAGGGCTGACGGTTATCGCACGTCGCACAAATGTATTCCATCTTGTATTGTGTTTATTGAAATGACAATGTATCTGCATCAAAATGAGACTTTGTTCACAATGTATCTGTGTGTATTTATATTATTTTATGAATACAAAATGTATGGTGTACTATAGATATTTAAAGTGGCAATTATATATGGATGGGAATTCAATATTTATTTTGGATTCTTAATTTATAAAACAATTTTATCTTGACTTCCCCACTTGAAAAATCTATGTGAAACAGATAAAGTCTGTGTTTGTAACTCAATACATTGCAAAAAGCTTAAATTTGTGTAAAAAGTTTGTTATTGTGCACACAATAAACATTTTACACATTTATCAGTGTTTTACAATTTATTGAGTTACAAGCAAGGACTTGGCATATATTGATTGACACTGATTTTTCAAGTAGGACACCACGATAAAATTATTTTATAAATTAAAAATCCAAAATAAATATCCAGTCCTTATCCATATGACCACTTTAAATTGCATTATAATGTTTGCCGTGTTATGTTTTAAACTGTATCATGCCACATAATATTCAGACCAGGTCTGTTAAAATTGACCAGAGTTCAGAAACATATGTTACAGTTATACATCACTACATCAGTACAATGAACTTTGTTATTACAAATGTATGAATACTATGATATGAACAGTACAGGTGTCTGTGTACTTTGACTGACAGTCAGTGACCATGTGACAATAAACTATAGAATAAAGTTCTTTTCCAGGTGTGTTTTTATACAGTACCTATAAAAGACATATACATGTACTTATGTAATGTACTTATGTAATGTACATAATACAAATTGGACATTACATAAGAGTACAACTGTTATCAGTTATTCTAATAGAATCCATTCAAAGTTGTAAACCACACTGATGATTTAACAATGTTGTGACCTCAAAATGAGGTCAAATGCCAATATCATATCTTGTATATGTTGTGACATTAAAATGGGGTCAAATGCCAATATCATATCTTGTATATGTTGCACACGACATTAAAATGGGGTCAAATGCCAATATCATATCTTGTATATGTTGTGACATTAAAATGAGGTCAAATGCCAATATCATATCTTGTATATGTTGTGACATTAAAATGGGGTCAAATGCCAATAGCATATCTTGTATATGTTGTGACATTAAGATGGGGTCAAATGCCAATATAATATCTTGTATATGTTGCACACGACATTAAAATGGGGTCAAATGCCAATATCATATCTTGTATATGTTGTGACATTAAAATGGGGTCAAATGCCAATGTCATATCTTGTATATGTTGTGACATTAAAATGGGGTCAAATGCCAAAATGTCTTGTACAATGTTGTGACCTCAAGATGGGGTCAAATGCTAATTAGTGTCCAATCTTCTGGTTATGTTCAGATGTAGATAGATCCTCACCATGATTCTTGTGTCAACTCTTGTCATGTCATGTCATGTCATGTCATGTCATGCACTGTAACAGGTAAATAAAATGAATGAAGAATCAGACAATTATAATTGATGTCATTATGTAATAAACGTAAAACTTACATATTTGTATGATTTGATATCAGAACAATGTACATGTATAACAATTTGTTGTATTGAACTTGAAGTTGTTTTTTTGTACTTATAACTAATATTTATATGACTTATTTCCAGCTGGTAGAGAGGGGCTCCAACTACAGTAGTATTCTTAGCATACATAAAGTGCATACCAATAATTTAGATGGAATTATACGCACACTAGAGTGAGTATTAATTTATTACATTCCACCAACACCTATGATGGGCATTCATTCTTAATTTATTACATTCCACCAACACCTATGATGGGCATTCATTCTTAATTTATTACATTCCACCAACACCTATGATGGGCATTTATTCTTAATTTATTACATTCCACCAACACCTATGATGGGCATTTATTCTTAATTTATTACATTCCACCAACACCTATGATGGGCATTTATTCTTAATTTATTACATTCCACCAACACCTATGATGGGCATTTATTCTTAATTCAAAGACTTAGACTGATGAATTCAAATTCATTTTATTTATACAAACTTTTACCATTAACTCTAGCAGTTGATTTATAGCCATGCCTTCTCAGTGCTTCTTAACACTTCAAATAAAGTCACCAACCAATACAACCACCTATAAGTGTGTGAAGGATTACATGTACAGCTAACATAATACTGTTCATCCTTTCCCCAGCAGGAGATCTAGCTAGATGTTTGGTAGAATTTGTCCATTTGACAATAGTGTAGAGATTATAGTAAACAACTATATGTATACAGTGTAGAGATTATAGTAAACAACTATATGTATACAGTGTAGAGATTATAGTAAACAACTATATGTATAGAGTGTAGAGATTATAGTAAACAACTATATGTATAGTGTAGAGATTATAGTAAACAACTATATGTATACAGTGTAGAGATTATAGTAAACAACTATATGTATACAGTGTAGAGATTATAGTAAACAACTATATGTACAGAGTAGAGATTATAGTAAACAACTATATGTATACAGTGTAGAGATTATAGTAAACAACTATATGTATACAGTGTAGAGATTATAGTAAACAACTATATGTATAGAGTGTAGAGATTATAGTAAACAACTATATGTATAGAGTGTAGAGATTATAGTAAACAACTATATGTATATAGTGTAGAGATTATAGTAAACAACTATATGTATACAGTGTAGAGATTATAGTAAACAACTATATGTATAGAGTGTAGAGATTATAGTAAACAACTATATGTATACAGTGTAGAGATTATAGTAAACAAATATATGTATAGAGTGTAGAGATTATAGTAAACAACTATATGTATATAGTGTAGAGATTATAGTAAACAACTATATGTATAGAGTGTAGAGATTATAGTAAACAACTATATGTATAGAGTGTAGAGATTATAGTAAACAACTATATGTATAGAGTAGAGATTATAGTAAACAACTATATGTATACAGTGTAGAGATTATAGTAAACAACTATATGTATAGAGTAGAGATTATAGTAAACAACTATATGTATACAGTTTAGAGATTATAGTAAACAACTATATGTATAGAGTGTAGAGATTATAGTAAACAACTATATGTATACAGTGTAGAGATTATAGTAAACAACTATATGTATAGAGTAGAGATTATAGTAAACAACTATATGTATACAGTGTAGAGATTATAGTAAACAACTATATGTATAGAGTAGAGATTATAGTAAACAACTATATGTATAGTGTAGAGATTATAGTAAACAACTATATGTATACAGTGTAGAGATTATAGTAAACAACTATATGTATATAGTGTAGAGATTATAGTAAACAACTATATGTATACAGTGTAGAGATTATAGTAAACAACTATATGTATACAGTGTAGAGATTATAGTAAACAACTATATGTATATAGTGTAGAGATTATAGTAAACAACTATATGTATACAGTGTAGAGATTATAGTAAACAACTATATGTATAGAGTAGAGATTATAGTAAACAACTATATGTATACAGTGTAGAGATTATAGTAAACAACTATATGTATACAGTGTAGAGATTATAGTAAACAACTATATGTATACAGTGTAGAGATTATAGTAAACAACTATATGTATACAGTGTAGAGATTATAGTAAACAACTATATGTATACAGTGTAGAGATTATAGTAAACAACTATATGTATAGTGTAGAGATTATAGTAAACAACTATATGTATACAGTGTAGAGATTATAGTAAACAACTATATGTATAGTGTAGAGATTATAGTAAACAACTATATGTATACAGTGTAGAGATTATAGTAAACAACTATATGTATACAGTGTAGAGATTATAGTAAACAACTATATGTATACAGTGTAGAGATTATAGTAAACAACTATATGTATAGTGTAGAGATTATAGTAAACAACTATATGTATACAGTGTAGAGATTATAGTAAACAACTATATGTATACAGTGTAGAGATTATAGTAAACAACTATATGTATAGTGTAGAGATTATAGTAAACAACTATATGTATACAGTGTAGAGATTATAGTAAACAACTATATGTATACAGTGTAGAGATTATAGTAAACAACTATATGTATACAGTGTAGAGATTATAGTAAACAACTATATGTATACAGTGTAGAGATTATAGTAAACAACTATATGTATACAGTGTAGAGATTATAGTAAACAACTATATGTATACAGTGTAGAGATTATAGTAAACAACTATATGTATACAGTGTAGAGATTATAGTAAACAACTATATGTATACAGTGTAGAGATTATAGTAAACAACTATATGTATACAGTGTAGCTATTAGTCTAATACAAACCTAACACCAACTTCCTCCTGAATATGTTTCAAATTTGATATCTATATATTTTAGTAATAATTTAACCATGCCATCTTTGTTACCAGGAAAAGGAACATAGAATATGAAGTAGTAAAACGAGAAGACTACACCTATGACAAAGTAAGATGGGCTACTACCATTATATCTGCAGGAGGTGATGGCACATTTCTTCTGGCAGCAAGTAAAGTGTTTGATGACACCCCTGTCATTGGAATAAACACAGACCCTAAGAGATCTGAGGGCTACTTAGCTTTGCCTCATGAATGTACAGTTCATTTTGATGATACCATGAAAAAGTTACTTGCTGGAAAATTCAAGTAAGTTATTATGAATAAAATGGTATTTGTCATTGCAGTGTACATGTGAGTTGATAGAATACTAAGTACTGAATGTTTTTATACAGTATAGTCTAACATTTAATAATGGTTTGATTTAATTTGATATGATTTGATTTGATTTGATATGATTTAATTTGATTTGATAGATGGACTTGGAGACAAAGGATTCATGTTACAGTGCAAGGAGGCAATGTGAATTATGAACCTATAGATTTACATGGAGAACAGCTACGATACCCAGAATACTATGATAAACACTACAAGATGATAGATGGACAAACTGACTCTGTAAAGGGTACAGAACATTCACCTAGAGTACTACCTGTATATGCACTTAATGAAGTCTTTATTGGAGAGTCACTTGCATCAAGGTATGTACATAGAACCCAGTACATACAGGTTCAACCTAGGTGGAGTAACAGACACATACAGTGTACAACCTGTGTAGAGTAACAGACACACATACAAGGTACAGCCTAGGTAGAGTAACAGACACATATACAGGGTACAAGCTAGGTAGAGTAACAGACACATATACAGGGTACAACCTGTGTAGAGTAACAGACACACATACAAGGTACAGCCTAGGTAGAGTAACAGACACATATACAGGGTACAAGCTAGGTATAGTAACAGACACACATACATTGTACAACCTGTGTAGAGTAACAGACACATACAGTGTACAACCTGTGTAGAGTAACAGACACATATACAAGGTACATCCCAGGTAGAGTAACAGACTTTGCAATGTTGTTCATTACCTTATCCTAGATTTCTAGTAAACTGATCACATCCTTTATTTCAACTTAGGGTATCCTATTATGAACTTGGTATAAATGATAGCCCAAGGGAGAAACAGAAAAGTTCTGGTTTGACAGTTTCCACGGGCACAGGATCAACGTCATGGTAAGTGTATCACAACAACAATATTACAATTACTGTTACACATCTTGGTTGCATTTTTAGATTAAAATATTACATATTTGGGGGTAAATTTGATGTGATTTCATGCAAGGATTTCCAGTAAACCCCTGCAGAAATTTCCAAACCTGTATAGCACACGTACAGTTGTAAGTGCAGGACTTCTGTACAAGATTTCAAAGTTGAATACACTATTACCAAGGTGCTATTTTATCATCCAAAATCATATTTAAGTTGATAGCAGTACTCAATACAAGTGTACTAACCGCAGAAATACAATGTAAGTCTGACTGGACTTTTCCTTTAAGTTGATAGCAATACTCAATACAAGTGTACTAACCGCAGAAATACAATGTAAGTCTGACTGGACTTTTCCTTTAAGTTGATAGCAATACTCAATACAAGTGTACTAACCGCAGAAATACAATGTAAGTCTGACTGGACTTTTCCTTTAAGTTGATAGCAATACTCAATACAAGTGTACAAAAGACAGAAATAAGTCTGACTTGACTGCAGCAAATCATAGACCCTGGTTTAACTTATTAGTATTGAAAAACTATTGCCATGGTAATGCAATTAGTAACAATCACTGCCACTTGATTTCAGGTTTTTTAACATTAACAAACTACCAGTCCAGAGTGTGAAAGAAATAATACATATATTGAAAGAAGAAGGTAATATTGAGATGTCAGAAGACACGGCAATGGTAGATACAGTTGCCAACAAATTTAATAGTTCTTTAGTATATCCACCTTGTGATACAAGGCTGGCATACACTATACGTGATCCTGTCATTAATGGAGTCTATAATGTGCAATCACCAAGGGGCTTTGCTAACAAGTAAGTTTACTAATTTTACTATGTAACAGATTCACTACAGAATTAAAGTGGCACAAAAAGCTAGTAGGTGTGACAATCTTAGCCCTACCTTTGGCTCATATTATAAATTGTTCATTTTCCTCTGGCATCTTCCCTACAGCTTTAAAATTTGCCAAAGTTACACCCATTTACAAAAGAGGATTGACTCAAATTGCCAGAAATTATAGGCCGGTGTCGATCTTGCCCCTGTTTAGCAAAGTCATTGAAAAGGTCATTAATAAGTAAATCATTCCTTTCCTGGATAAATTCAATATCTTGTATAAACATCGGTATGGATTTAGAAAAAAAACCCACAGTACCAAGCTTACTTTGATCGCATTTTGAAAGAGATTGACAAAGGAAATCTTACTTTAGGGGTATTTATTGACTTCGATACAATAAATCATTCCATCTTATTATCCAAACTTGATTATTTATGGGTTTAGGGGCCCCTGTCAACAGTGGTTCCAAAGTTATCTTTCAGACCGTTCTCAATTTATCCAGTCGACTCAAATGGCTACTCATCAGCAAAATTTTCTGTTCATCATGAGTCCCTAGGGTTCCATCCGAGGTCCAACATTGTTTTTAATCTACATAAATGATCTTCCAAACTCGTCCTCTTTCTTTTGATTTCTGTCTATTCGCAGATGATTCTAATTTTTTTCATTCTTATTCTGCTTCTGAGTACATTAATCTGAACAAAGCTTCTCAATTAATCAAGATTCAACTCTGGTGTGATGTAAATATACTGACTATAAATAGGGGCAAGACAAACTATATCATCTTTAGAGGTCGCGAAAATAAACTAAATGTATCAGGCTATTATTTTTAGTAGTGAAAACATCAAGGAGGTTGATGTGATTTCTTTTGTTGGAATTCTATCTATTAGACAAACATCATTCTTGGACTACTCACATTGATCAAATAAATAAACTAATAAGGAAAAAATGTGGAATTTTATACAGACTTAGGTACATTTTATTGCAACATATTTTATTACTCTTGTACATTACATTCATACTTCCTCATATTACTTACGGCTTTGAAGTTTGCAGTAATACTTACTTGTCACACTTGAACTGCATTGTAACTGCACAAAAAATGATTGTTTGTATGATATTGATTAAATCTTCCATGGACCATTCAACTCCTTTGTTTATTAAATTGAATATTTTAGATGTTTTCAAACTTCATCAATATTTAGTAGTAGGATCTTTTATTCATGGTTTGATTCACCAACAATCACTGCATTCTTTGTATGATTATTTTAGAGTTACTAATCATGACTATGATACTCCATTCTGCTTATATCAAACTCTATATCCATGTCATGCCAGATCAAACTCAGGTCAATTTTCTATTTCTTTTTTGGGTACAAAAATTTGGAATGACATCCCTGTCAACATACAATGTATTAACTCTTTATATCGTTTCAAATAAATCTTCAAGCAACACCAACTGTCACAGTAGAACTGATCAACTGTATATTTGTAATTGTAATATGTACATATATAATATATTATATATTTTGAGTCATATTAAGTACCTTGCTGTGAATTTCTGTATGTAAATATGTGACTGGACAGGCTCAGACTAGCAGTAAGCTATTTCCAGACTCCCCATTTACCTATTGTTATATTTATTTAGGGTAAATAAGCTGATTATTATAAACTTTTTGCTCAAGTGAATATACATACATGTATATATTCTAATATGTTGATGTCAATGCATGCTGGCTGCTAGCATTGTTACAAAGGTGGATTGCATGCTAGGGATTTCTTAAACATTTTTTGATAGTACATGTATCTCTTGAATCTCTACAGTCAGCCTGACCACCCTAGATGCTAGACCAAATGATCCATTGTTGTGTACATTCCACTAGTAACTTACATTTAGTGACTGTCTGATAAACAACAACAAATTGCCGTTGAGTCCAAATGAATATTATCATATTTGATCTACTCCTCTTTCAGAGTTACTGTCAAGTCCATATTTATTGTTTATTATATTTGATTTACTTCACAGAATTACTGTCAAGTCCAGGATGTGGGATGCCTGTCTTGCCATAGATAGTGGAGCGTCCTTTATATTCAATGATGGTGCGATGGCAACACTGGAAATTGACAGCAAGAATGCATTACGTACAATTAGTAGATTAGACACAGTGTGACTTAGTTGATATCACAAGACACAGTGTGACTTAGTTGGTATCATTAGACACAGTGTGACTTAGTTGGTATCATTAGACACAGTGTGACTTAGTTGATATCATTAGACACAGTGTGACTTAGTTGATATCACAAGACACAGTGTGACTTAGTTGATATCACTAGACACAGTGTGACTTAGTTGATATCATTAGACACAGTGTGACTTAGTTGATATCCGCTATTTCTATGCCTTGATATGTTCAAACCGTTCAGTTCTGAAAAAACTTTAAATTGAATAGAAGACAGAGTACAAACAACTTGAGATAATCAATGTATGTATAATTTATGAAGTATTACATCACATGAATAATTATTAAATTATGATCTGATAGCTTCCATACACAGGCAATAGCTCAGTGTGTATGTGCGTGTCTGTGTGCATGTGTGTTTGTGTGCATGTGTGTGTCTGTATGCGTACATGTATGTATGTATGTATGTATGTATGTGTGTGTGTATGTATGTATGTATGTGTGTATGTATGTGTGTGTATGTATGTATGTATGTATGTATGTATGTGTGTGTATGTATGTGTGTATGTATGTATGTGTGTGTATGTGTGTATGTATGTATGTATGTATGTGTGTATGTATATGTGTGTATGTGTGTGTATGTATGTATGTATGTGTGTATGTATGTGTGTATGTATGTGTATGTATGTATGTATGTATGTATGTATGTATGTATGTATGTATGTATGTGTGTGTTCTCAAATGGCAGTGTATGTTTGTTGTTAGTTGTATTAGTTCATAACTATAATTTATTGTCAATACTTAAAGTCTGTCGTCTTACTGATAATATGCAATCAAGATGTTGAAAAGACTTTTTGTCATTTGTTACCAAAATATTTGATGTGTGCAATATGCAGTAGTTACTGTTTTTAGTAGTCACACTGTTGTCGTGGAGAAACTGTTGCTATGGAGATATGGGTATAGTATTAATTATCTGATAGTGTGTATAGACTATTTGTGTGCTGTGTATTAATGTCCAAGTGTGGAGATTTAAGTTTATGCCAAGGATTGGAAATTCACTCCGTTGCTTCCGTATTTTTCTGATTTAAACAAATAAAATATCAGAATCTGCAGAGAATCTGAGTGATCCTTTTGGGAGTTGGCATCAGATTGTTGTCGTCTGGATTCAGAATCAGATTCCTGTCATTAGAATCAAAAACAGATTGTTGTCTGGAATCAGAATATGGTTATTGTACATTTGACTATTCAGAATAGGTTTGCCAATTGTAGAACTGTGTCTATTGACAAGTTTAACAACGCAGTGACATACATATGTACTATTCAAGGTGAACACCCTTCCAGGAAATAAAGGCATTTTCATAAACTTGGTTTCATTTCATAATTCACATCACAAATTTTGTGCATTACGTATACCAAGAAACACTACTGCTACAACAGTGGAGGTAAACAAGTTTCAGTTTGATGTTTTCCTGGCAATTGCACAGAATTTATGTGATGTGTTTAAATGACTCTGCAGAACCCAAATTTGGGGAAAATACCTTTATTTTGTGGAGTTACCCTTAAACCAGCCTCTGTGAGTTGAATTGCATTGTCAAACCAGACAACTAATTCTCTTGGCTATAAGCTGGTATCAGTTACCCCCATAATTAGTAACTAATATTTGGTTTCTAGGTGTACTCAAGGGTAACTCTATATCATAAATGTGTGTGTGTTGCTTTTTGGAGAATTTAGAAATCACCACTGAATTTCAGTGCTGTTAATTGAAATCACAAATATTAAAAAAGGTCAAGGTCAAGAGAATAATTTAAGATAAGAAATGTCTGAGAGCTTAGTAGACACTAGTGTTGAAATAACATCATTTCTGCATTGATGTATACACTCTATGCAAAATAGTAGGACTCAATTCATTTATAAATGTGTAAATAATAAGTTGAACCAAAAAAGTGTGTAATTATCTGGTCATCTACATGATGTAAAAAAAGGTCTTGTTATTGACATCATATTGTACACAATGTGATGTTAGCTGGTGTGTTGCTATGAAATAATATGTCAGCTAGGGCAGTGTCATCAAATTTGTGCTTGTACCTAAGTTTGAATTTCAGCAAAGTATTAGTGCTATAAATTGTTATGATCAGAACTAATAGAGATAGGTTTAATTACTGCCACTAGACAACAGCCTCTTGTATAACACCAACCAAGACGCACAACACAAATATGTGCTTTGGCTTGCGAGGATGTTAGACAAAAGTCACCACATAAAAATACCAACATTTCTATTTAGTCCTTATCCTACAGGTTGATATATGTAAAGTCTTACTACCCTGATACATAACAGTGGTTGATATATATACAGTCTTACTACCCTGTTACATAACAATGAATACCTTGTATCAATTTAGGATAATTTTCATGTTGTTTTTTGTTTTGATGCCATCTTGTCTACAAAGTTTACTTATCCTTTGCGCTTGTTTTAGATATTTACTCAACCTTTGCTAAATTTAATAATAAAACATTTAAAAAGTTGTTTTTATGTACACCAAAAACAGACTTGTATTCTCTTACAGTTAAGTCACAACTTTTCTTTCATCTTTGTTGTATAGTGGAGTTTAAAGTGTGTCATTATTTTGTGATGTACCAATTTAGCCAACTATTGCTTCAAATAAAATATACATTTGAGTTAGATTGAGTTTGTTTGATTTTTATGGTATATGTGGATATACATTGAGTTAGATAGATTTGTATGGTATATGTGGATATACATTGAGTTAGATTGAGTTTGTTTGATTTTTATGGTATATGTGGATATACATTGAGTTAGATAGATTTGTATGGTATATGTGGATATACATTGAGTTAGATAGATTTGTATGGTATATGTGGATATACATTGAGTTAGATAGATTTGT
This sequence comes from Glandiceps talaboti, assembly GCF_964340395.1. Classification (NCBI taxonomy): domain Eukaryota; kingdom Metazoa; phylum Hemichordata; class Enteropneusta; family Spengelidae; genus Glandiceps; species Glandiceps talaboti. The sequence continues at coordinate 3,651,195 of NC_135554.1, forward strand.
ATGGTATATGTGGATATACATTGAGTTAGATAGATTTGTATGGTATATGTGGATATACATTGAGTTAGATAGATTTGTATGGTATATGTGGATATACATTGAGTTAGATAGATTTGTATGGTATATGTGGATATACATTGAGTTAGATTGATTTGTATGGTATATGTGGATATACATTGAGTTAGATAGATTTGTATGGTATATGTGGATATACATTGAGTTAGATAGATTTGTATGGTATATGTGGATATACACTGAGTTAGATAGATTTGTATGGTATATGTGGATATACACTGAGTTAGATTGATTTGTATGGTATATGTGGATATACATTGAGTTAGATTGATTTGTATGGTATATGTGGATATACATTGAGTTAGATTGATTTGTATGGTATATGTGGATATACATTGAGTTAGATTGATTTGTATGGTATATGTGGATATACATTGAGTTAGATTGAGTTTGTTTGATTTTTATGGTATATGTGGATATACACTGAGTTAGATAGATTTGTATGGTATATGTGGATATACACTGAGTTAGATTGATTTGTATGGTATATGTGGATATACACTGAGTTAGATTGATTTGTATGGTATATGTGGATATACATTGAGTTAGATTGATTTGTATGGTATATGTGGATATACACTGAGTTAGATAGATTTGTATGGTATATGTGGATATACATTGAGTTAGATTGATTTGTATGGTATATGTGGATATACATTGAGTTAGATTGAGTTAGATTGATTTGTATGGTATGTGTGGATATGCAATGAGTTAGTTTGATTTGTATGGTATATGTGGATATACATTGAGTTTGTTTGATTTGTATGGTATATGTGGATATACATTGAGTTAGATTGATTTGTATGGTATATGTGGATATACACTGAGTTAGATTGATTTGTATGGTATATGTGGATATACATTGAGTTAGATTGAGTTAGATTGATTTGTATGGTATGTGTGGATATACATTGAGTTAGATAGATTTGTATGGTATATGTGGATATACACTGAGTTAGATAGATTTGTATGGTATATGTGGATATACACTGAGTTTGTTTGATTTGTATGGTATATGTGGATATACATTGAGTTAGATTGAGTTAGATAGATTTGTATGGTATATGTGGATATACATTGAGTTAGATAGATTTGTATGGTATATGTGGATATACACTGAGTTTGTTTGATTTGTATGGTATATGTGGATATACATTGAGTTAGATTGATTTGTATGGTATATGTGGATATACATTGAGTTAGATAGATTTGTATGGTATATGTGGATATACATTGAGTTAGATTGATTTGTATGGTATATGTGGATATACATTGAGTTAGATTTGTATGGTATATGTGGATATACATTGAGTTAGATTGATTTGTATGGTATATGTGGATATACACTGAGTTAGATTGATTTGTATGGTATATGTGGATATACATTGAGTTAGATTGATTTGTATGGTATATGTGGATATACATTGAGTTAGATAGATTTGTATGGTATATGTGGATATACATTGAGTTAGATTGATTTGTATGGTATATGTGGATATACATTGAGTTAGATAGATTTGTATGGTATATGTGGATATACACTGAGTTAGATTGATTTGTATGGTATATGTGGATATACATTGAGTTAGATTGATTTGTATGGTATATGTGGATATACATTGAGTTAGATTGATTTGTATGGTATATGTGATATACACTGAGTTAGATTGATTTGTATGGTATATGTGGATATACATTGAGTTAGTTTGATTTGTATGGTATATGTGATATACACTGAGTTAGATTGATTTGTATGGTATATGTGGATATACACTGAGTTAGATTGATTTGTATGGTATATGTGGATATACACTGAGTTAGATTGATTTGTATGGTATATGTGGATATACATTGAGTTAGTTTGATTTGTATGGTATATGTGGATATACACTGAGTTAGATTGATTTGTATGGTATATGTGGATATACACTGAGTTAGATTGATTTGTATGGTATATGTGAATATACATTGAGTTAGATTGATTTGTATGGTATATGTGGATATACACTGAGTTAGATTGATTTGTATGGTATATGTGGATATACATTGAGTTAGATCGAGTTAGATTGATTTGTATGGTATGTGTGGATATGCAATGAGTTAGTTTGGGTTTAATAGTTAGATTGATTTGTATGATATAATATGGTTCAATCCTTTTTCAAATCTGTATTATGCTAGATAACAGTAGTCCAGTCAAAATAAGGTTTGACCAGGACATAATTGCAGCAGAAATTATTTTTAGTGCATCTTACCTAGAATTGAATGCTGAACAACATACCGAAGGGAAAAATCATAAGTGATGAATCATTGTGAAAATGAGGTTATTAATAATTAGCATAATTAACGGGAACACCATATTCATAAAATACTGTTTTCGCAACAAACCTAGCAAGTAATATGTCTACGGATAGGTATAAGGGTGAAAAAGCATACAAGGACCATCATTTGATGATTTGACATCTCCTATGTCATTTACATAGCTTAATATTTCAGCTGGCGGTTTTAATTAGTTTAATTCATATGAATAACATGTAGTGTATACGTATATGTTACACCCAATCCGTGAAACTGCCCAATTCATGAAATGTGTATGTAACTTTGCCCAGTTCATGGAATGGAATAGATTATGATCTAATAGGGCCAGATTAAATTTTTGGCAAGAGTTTTGAACTGAGGTGTTGATTATTGAACTTTATTAAAAACACAAGCTACACTGAATTATAATAAAATAAGAATTGTGAAGTGATGAGTTTGTAAATACATGATAATAAAGTTGTGTGATTATTATTCTTTTTTGTGTGTGTCCTATAAAAGATGCTCATTTCATGTTCTGGGCATATCTTACAATACCCACTTAATAACCTGGGCAACACGATTGCCTATTTCATGAACTGGGTAAAGTTACCTAGTACCCATTTCATGAATTGGGCAATTCACAGATTGGTTGTAACATATACACCATTTCAAAAACACCTGGGCAAGTAACATGTCTATCGATATAGAATTGAAATTGTAAACTACCTTTACATCTTATATAATCATCAATAAACCCAAATTAAGTGATATATGTATTGACTCATTAACCCCTGATATCCAAACAAAAATATTAATAATTTTAAAACTCATATCATACGAATTAACATGTCATCTGAAATTAGAACAACAAAGGTTGTGATGATTGTGTACAACAAAGCAAACACAAACACAGATAAAATTCTGAGCAAGATGGGCCAAAAATCATTTCTGTTGCTATTATGTCACGGTTCCGCCTACATTTCCGCTAGATTGTCTGGACTACATGAGAACTGGTCAATTCAGTTGTAATCACACTCATAATACTATTGGTTAGAGACTACTGAGAACATCATATCTGTCAACTGATTGGGTGTATGGACACTTTATCATATCTGTCAACTGATTGGGTGTATGGACACTTTATCATATCTGTCAACTGATTGGGTGTATGGACACTTTATCATATCAGTCAGCTGATTGGGTGTATGGACACTTTATCATACCAGTCAGCTGATTGGGTGTATGGACACTTTATCATATCAGTCAGCTGATTGGGTGTATGGACACTTTATCATATCAGTCAGCTGATTGGGTGTATGGACACTTTATCATATATGTCAGCTGATTGGGTGTATGGACACTTTATCATATCAGTCAGTTGATTGGGTGTATGGACACTTTATCATATCAGTCAGCTGATTGGGTGTATGGACACTTTATCATATATGTCAGCTGATTGGGTGTATGGACACTTTATCATATCAGTCAGCTGATTGGGTGTATGGACACTTTATCATACCAGTCAGCTGATTGGGTGTATGGACACTTTATCATATCAGTCAGCTGATTGGGTGTATGGACACTTTATCATATATGTCAGCTGATTGGGTGTATGGACACTTTATCATACCAGTCAGCTGATTGGGTGTATGGACACTTTATCATATCAGTCAGCTGATTGGGTGTATGGACACTTTATCATACCAGTCAGCTGATTGGGTGTATGGACACTTTATCATACCAGTCAGCTGATTGGGTGTATGGACACTTTATCATACCAGTCAGCTGATTGGGTGTATGGACACTTTATCATACCAGTCAGCTGATTGGGTGTATGGACATTTTATCATACCAGTCAGCTGATTGGGTGTATGGACACTTTATCATACCAGTCAGTTGATTGGGTGTATGGACATTTTATCATATCAGTCAGCTGATTGGGTGTATGGACACTTTATCATATCAGTCAGTTGATTGGGTGTATGGACATTTTATCATATCAGTCAGCTGATTGGGTGTATGGACACTTTATCATACCAGTCAGCTGATTGGGTGTATGGACACTTTATCATATCAGTCAGCTGATTGGGTGTATGGACATTTTATCATATCAGTCAGCTGATTGGGTGTATGGACACTTTATCATATCAGTCAGCTGATTGGGTGTATGGACACTTTATCATATACCACCACATTCACATTGATTACAAGACAGCAGACTTTTGAAAGATAACAAAAACGTTCATTTATTATTCATTTCAAAAATAACATATGCGTTTTTGATTATTTTGATAATACACACATCCCGGCATTCAAATTTCTCGAAAGTTTCACTCTGACTCACGAATCAAGTCATAAAATATGTTTCCGAATGAGTAGCGATACTGTATCACGCCCTCTCTTGGTCAGATAATGACCGATAGTACACGACTCTGATGTAGAATACGCATTGATACATATTTTACAGTCAGGTGGAAGAAAACCTCATCATAAAACCAACCATATTATATCAAACACTGAAAAAGGACTAAACTAAAGACATGGAAGGAAATGATTTTTTTTGCATTTAGTTGTAGGATAAGTACTACCAAAATATGTAAATTAATGTCACTAGTGGTCGCATATTAATGATCAATATGCATACTCTATAGAGTTCAACACATTATAAACATTCAACAGTGTTTCTGTAATTATCACAATTCTTATTGTATCATCTCTTGTTTTAAATGTTGATAGGTTGTATTCCTCCTTTTCTTCCCAATCACTTTAACTGTCAATTTTATGAACTAGCTCATTTTAAAATGTAAATAATAAGCTTATATATATTTAGATCATTCCTAATTTGTAATCATTTATATACACTAAATTGTTTGCAACATTAATAGTCTTCTTAAATCTTCCAATAAGTAAACAAATGTTTTAGTTGTAGTGTTGTGGCAAGGTATTCTGTCAGAGTAACAGTTTCTAGACGACATCAAGGGGGCAACAAGAGATCACCATGGTAACAGCTGCTTTGGATGAACGCCCTCGTACAGAGAAAAACTGACCCAGTTACTACAGATAATTAATATTGAAATGAATCAATTGACCCGGTGACCCCGTTACTACAGATAATTAATATTCAAATGAATCAATTGACCCGGTTACTACAGATAATCAATATTCTTCCTCGGATTCAGAACTGTTTTATAGACGTCTTTCCCGTTGCTGGCTTGATACAGGGCAACTGTCATGTTTTGTGGTGTTGCTTCAATGTAACCGAATCCTCCTAAACCAAGTAGGTCCGCCCAGTGATATTTCAATGAGCCAGGAGGTACGGCATCTTTGTGTTTAGTTGACGGGTCTACTATATCACCAGCCCCAATGACGAAGTAATCAACGCTGGAACTGTTTTCTTTCAAATGCTAGAGGAAATAAATAAACAAATATATAAAACGGATTTAGAACTTCTTAAACATTCCAATATTTCATGACTAAACATTTCTTAACCATCTTAATAACTCGTCGACGCTTCTTCAATGCCGTAAAAAAGAAATAATTGTAAAGTGGCTTTGTGGATGCAAGATGGCGCTACACAAACGTGAACCGTTACCTGCAGATTGTGATCGTGACCACAGAGGTAAGCCGTAACGTCATACTTCTCAAGAAGTGGCTTGAGTTGAGTAACAAGTAAGTTATTCGGTCCATGTTCAGCAATTGACCACACAGGATAATGACCCCCAACGATAATGTAGTCACTAAAACCAGATATGAAAATAAATCATTAAATGTACATGTAAATGCATTTGAGAGCGACAGCAAACACAGCAGTTTCTACCCTCTGTGTTCATTATTATATAAGGCATTTTATGGATTTCAAAGTACTGAATTTAATAATTGTTCTTATAATAGTAATATGTTAGTTTACATGTGGAATGCTGCAAATAAATAAATAAATAAATAAATAAATAAATAAATAAATAAATAAATAAATAAATATAAACCATTGATAGATACACTGACGCAATTCAATGTTGTCCATCCTACACACGTACATAGTCAAAGATTTTTAAGTAACACCAAGGTTGATACTACACCCGGAAATACACATAATGAGTTGTTTGAGTGAAAACCCCGCTTCTCTTTTAATCGTATAGCTCATTCGAATTTAATGGCATTAATTTAAACCCAGTGTAAGTAACTTGTACAGTGCTCCACACTATCAAATGTGATACGTTGCTTGTTATCATTGTGATCACTGATATTCAGTACGTATACCCTTACGTGTAACCATAGTAACCTATAAGTGTATAAGGGTTGTGGTCTCATGATAGCGTGTCATGAATATGGCTATTGTTATTCCGACACGAGCCCACAACCTCTATGAGCAATAATCCGATCACATGATAAACTATTCCTGTTAACACCTGATGATCTATTTTGGAGGTTTTTTTCTCCTTTTCTTACACTATTTTGATATTTTGCCGATAAAACTGCAACGTTTTTGGAAAACAACTATTGTTTTACAGTATTTTCACTTGTAAACGTAAATTTTGAAAGAAAAAAACAAACATAAAGATTATGATGAAAAATATTTATCACATATATTTGCTAAGATAATGAAAACCTAATCAGATCAGAGGGTGTTTGTTTTATCAATCAATATGAGGCCGTGCAATCTTCTACTAACCGTACAATATCAATTTAATAATAAATTATGAACTGGTTTATATAGAGATGTATTCGTTTGATAGAGATGTGTGCTAATAGTAATAATATCAAATTAAGTCGCAGAATGTTTCAAGGCATGTTTACGTTTTATCGAGATTTAACATTGAGCATGGTAATAATGATGACTTATTGGCATGTCATAGTTTTATACGAGGAGGACACGTCCAGTAGTCAATATTCAACGCCGACATTTTAACTTTATCGAAATATTAATTTCTGACCAAATACACGGAGCAGAAGGAGCGTAGAATATGAATCATGGGAAACATGTTGAACAATATAAAGTATTTATGATACAATTTGAACTTTTGGTTCCAAAGTAAGACTAAATCTAGTCCACGGGATTTCTATAATTTGGTAGTTCTGACGTCATTGTTAATGTGATCATATCATCCAATACAGAATTCGAAATAAAAACAACTTAAACCAGCAACAGAACTATAAATATTCATACTTGGCGTTAAAAGTACTTCAAGTTGTCACACAAAATTAAAAACCTGTAATTATAATATGTTCATTTACTCAGTTGATGCCTTCAGTGTAGCTTCAATCCACTGTAACTGAGCATCAGCCAAGACAGGGTCGTCTGGTCCCTCCAACTCTGTGCCTGGGGTAAGATCGTCCGTATTCCCAGTTAATATCACTGTGTCTATCAAAACCATCAGCAATGAACTACTTGAATTTGGAATGGTGAATCTTTTACTATAGTACAGTTCTGGAAAGTTCCTTCAATATAGAAAGAGAGAAAACCGCCACGATACGATTACAATTAAGCTTACGTGGTAGCTGTGGTAACCATTTTGGCGGGTAATCTTTTATAGTGCTCATCGGTGACCAGGTAAAGAGTAATTGTTGGTTCATACCTTGATATCATAAATAAAAGTAAAAAACAAATGGAGGCGTGAATGTTTGGGACTGTGGTTAAAGAGGGACACTTTTAGCAATTCTAGAAACCTGTAGCAGTTTTCAGCTCATTAATTTTTATGCTGATCGACGAACGCCACCGCCGCGCTTTTGCTTTTTCTTTTTCTCGAATGATAAAAAACATGACAAAATGCAAGAATAAAAACTCCAACAAGGGAATTTGAAGCTACAATTACTACAGATCTGAACTTATTTGTTAAACGTCAAATCATTTGCTGTTTTCAGTCTTTGGAGTGAAGACTGTCTGACTTTATTCGACTTGTCTTCATCGTAGTCTTTTTAATGTTTGTTTAAATCTTCTCATGTAATTATATATATATATATATATATATATATATATATATATATATATATATATATATATATATATATATATATATATACAATATTTTCTTAGAAGTATTTATCCTTCTCACCATCTCTGTGAAACACTGGTGTATGCAAGCTGAGCTGTGATGTTTCCTTTGTGGTCATGGTTGCCAGCACACACATACCATGGTTGTTGTAGCGATGACGCTGTGAACACGTTCTCAAACGTTTCCTGAACATGACAGTGAAATCACTATGTTACAATTGGCTATACACCACACATCGCACAAATACATCCCCACATACACATATACGGTATATATATATATATTATCACGTACACAAAGATATAGTCTGACGTATACAGTGTATACATTCTGATAGTACAGTACACAGTATATGCATTATCACGTACACTTTTATATATCACTTCCCACAATTCTACTTTCTCTCGCGTCCACAACATCCTAGTACATTCTCAATTCTAGACATAAATTCCCACCTACACAGTATATACACTCTGATACCCAGTATATACACTCTGATACCCAGCATATACACTCTGATACCCAATATATACACTCTGATACCCAGTATATACATTCTGATACCCAATATATACCCTCTGATACCCAGTATATGCACTCTGATACATAGTATATACACTCTGATACCCAGTATATACACTCTGATACCCAGTATATACACTTTGATACCAGTATATACACTCTGATACCCAGTATATACACTTTGATACCAGTATATGCACTCTGATACATAGTATATACACTCTGATACCCAGTATATACACTCTGATACCCAGTATATACACTTTGATACCAGTATATACACTCTGATACCCAGTATATACACTTTGATACCCAGTATATACACTCTGATACCAGTATATACACTTTGATACCAGTATATACACTTTGATACCCAGTATATACACTCTGATACCAGTATATACACTTTGATACCCAGTATATACACTCTGATACCCAGTATATACACTCTGATACCCAGTATATACTCTTGCGTACAATTATACATTCCCACAAATACATATTGTCAGAGCCCGGGTACGTTTACCTCTTTCTCGTTGACAGTGTTCTACCATTGCTGTAGAGAGACTCTGAGGGTTTACGACGAGAACTAAATATTATTATAATTAAATACCTGGAAACGTTTATCGTTGACATCTTTGACGCCAGTTTCATAGAAATTGTCACCTAGAGCGATAGTAAATTGTGACCCGTGGTTGTCAGCTATTTTACCCATTGTGCTGGCTACAGCGACCTCGAATGGAGACGTGTAGGGAAATATTGGGATACCGCCCCAGTCACCAATCACGGTGAAACGTAGTGCATTCTGAGACGAACCTGTGAATAACAAACATTGTACAGAAAAGACAACGAAGTATAAACACACAATATCAAGGCATAATCCAACAACAGACAATTGTAAAAGATAATTTATTAATTGATAATGGGTACCGTAGTAAAATGTACAAGTATACAGACTTCATATAACGCCAACTCATCATCTGAAGGCATCCACAGCGTTGTACTCCACAACAAATTGAAGCTTTAGTATTATAGAATATTGTCAACATTCATAGGTAAGTAACGAAGCTTAAATTACAAGGGGGGGGGGGGGGCAGGGGGAATTAGGGGGTGGGTCACTTTTTACAAATCGGCCCTCGGGCCGGGGGGGGGGCATATTTTAGAAAATGGAAATTAGGGAAGGGTAACATTTTACTTTGACTCATTTCAACTTTTCAGTATTTTGTGATTTTGGCATGATCCCAGTGCTGCCACCGGTTCCAAATCCTACTACTACCACATCCCATCACTTCCATCATTGTAGAGTAATGACATACCAGTGAAATGTAGCGAATTAACTGTTAGTTGTGGTGTGAGGATAGGATATGGCCGGGTCTCACAGCAGTGAATGGCCACTTCTAAACCATGTTGTTGTGGGAGGGTCATATTTCAGGAAGGAATTGAGGGTCACTTGTTAGCACAACATACTGGGGGGGGGGGGGGCATTTTATGCCACTGACCGGGCTTGATTTTCCCCGGCAACCACCTGGAGTTGGTGAAGGCTCTCTAATGTACATGTAAACACAGACAAGAATATAATATTTAATAGAATATATATTACTACTAAATACAACAATAGAATATTCTTGTCTGTGATGTAAATGAGTTCATTGCAGCTGTGTCGTTAACTACTTCACAATAATCAAACATGGCATTTCGATTTGTGATCTGTAATAATAGCCTGTCCGTATGTTTATCTGCTGTTACAAAGTACCGTACAAAGTGTACAATCCATAGTGCGTGAACTCCGTCTTGTCATCTTGTTCAATTATTGTCCAATGTCCACTTACTTCACTACTCCAACCACTGTTATTCAGTTTGACCCCAAATATTACTGATTGTACCTTAGACCCATCTCCTGTACTGGCCACAGACTGACACTATTGAATTACATTAATTACAAGTTCGTCATTGTTGTCAGCATTATTCCTTACTTCCTTATATTTTATCCCCACTTCCCTTCCCTGTGATTCTACATGTTAATACAGTTAGATACATCGTGTGTACCTAACACAATCTTGGCTTGGATAGAGACTGTACTTGAAATCATATACTAGTCACATTATAAATACAAATGTATGGTGTGATTTCTAGATTTCCTTACCTGTAGACACGCCCAGTAGTAGTAGAACACTTAAAACTAGACAGAGATACTTCATTGTTGAATATGGAGCAGAGTGATGGTACACACTGCGTACATCTAGATTATAATGTGTTACTAGACTAAGTGTTGTTACTAATGTTGACAGACATCCCGTGATATGATCCAAAACCACGTGATAACCGTCGTAATCCACAGAAGATACAGCCCAACTACACATATGCCCTCATGTGATCATAGAAGGCATATCTCTTTTCTTTTCTTTTATATACATTTTCACCTTCATTAATATATATATATTACACCTGACGATCCTTCGGGTGAAACGGTCCGTAGTGTAATTCCACTATGTAATATCAGACTCGTCTTCTTTCATTTTTATGTATATATATATATATATATATATATATATATATATATATATATATATATATATATATATCTCTCTCTCTCTCTCTCTCTCTCTCTCTCTCTCTCTCTCTCTCTCTCTCTCTCTCTCTCAAACACACAAAATATTTGAATATGGAAATTTTATTTCCGTTGTACAAATTATGCATTGTAAGTAGTACGAGTTCGATGTAAATATTAATAATTAAAGACCTGATAACACCACGGTGAAAAACAGTCAAATTTACAACATGGGTATTTTGGACATACTTTTTGAAATCACCAAAACGCTATGTACAATTTGAAAGACAACTTGTAAAGTATTCACCATTTATACATCGTAGTCTAGTATAATTAAAGCACCATATTGCTATTGCTTCACAAACGTATAACTTGATCACTCTCCTTTCCTCAGCAACAAATTATTTGAAATATTTGTCTGTCGCTTGTCACTTGGCAAAATGCAAATATCTGGTTTTCCCTTTGAGAAATTATGACGCATAAAGCTTTCCTTATAAGCTATGTTTATCCCCAGGCAATATGCACTTATCATAACGGACAGCACTGACAAAACATTGTCTCTGATTTATCAAATCTATATCTGGGGTCGTTGTAAAAACAATGTCCGATTTAGGCAGTAACTAACTCAAAGATGGCCTTTGACCTTCCTGGGGAACATAGTTCGTTGGTATAAGTCTTTTTCAGACACGGCATCAACAAATGTAAATATTGCGTTACTTGGGGTGATTTCGACATAGGCGAAGCCGCCAAGACGGTCTGTATCGGCGTCATGGAACTTCAACGAACCATCTGGAACACTATCAATGTGAGCTATAGATGGATCGACAACGTGAGCTGAACCGATGACAAAGTACTCCACAGTAGACGTGTTCTCTTTTAAGTGCTGTCAAATAACAAAGGAAACAAGGGACCATGTTGGTAATGAATGACTCGGTAAGAGGAGAATTTCGTCCTGTAGTATATTGTCTTTGAATAGACTGTCGATAATCAGTTGGGTTTCTCATTTGAACTGTTATAGTACAATTATTAAAACATAATATTCAAGTAGAGTAAAAAGGCAAGTACAGTCATATTGCTCATTTCCTAAAAACACGTAGTCCATTTCCTGGCAAAATATCGAAGACTGTTATTACAAGTCATGTAACAGCGACAGTAACAACATAAAATAAATCAATAGCTAGTCTATAGGCAGAATGAATTGAGGATATGTTTTCAGAAAGTACAGGTGTCATTTATACATTTTTAATAGGTTTTAAAAAATCAAACACGATGAAAACTAACTGATAAAATATGTGCAATTACAAATAGTCGCCCTCTCTCTCTCTCTCTCTCTCTCTCTCTCTCTCTCTCTCTCTCTCTCTCTCTCTCTCTCTCTCTCTCTCTCTCTCTCTCTCTCTCTCTCTCTCTCTCTCTCTCTCTCTGCATACCTGTAGATTATGGTCGTGTCCACAAAAATACGCTGTAACTCCATATTTCTCTAGCATTGGTTTCAACGTTTGTACAAGAAGTGAAGTTGGACCGTGTTCAGCTATTGACCATACAGGATAGTGGCCACCCATAATTATATAATCGCTGAAATACAGATTTATGAAAATGATAAATTATCAGAGAAACATGTGTTGTTCCTAATGTATGCATATATGTTAAACACATTTCTAGCATTCGACCCATATACAACAAGAAAATATAAATATGTAAAAAGGCAAAAGTCAAGTATTGGCAACTTAAAATCACGACATTACGTTTCTCTTACCATTGTCCATCGTTGTTTGTATTGTACAAACGTCAGTTTATGGAGATGAGGTCGTTATTAGGCTGGACTCAGAATTTACAGCGGGGGGGGGGGAGCATGAAAAAAAATCGAGGGGTCAAGGGGGGGTGGTGGAAATTCTGATGGTCTGAAAAATGGGGCCCGATATATTTTGCTCATGATTTGAACCAAATTAAACCTCAGGAGCGGTCGTTTACCGAGTAAATGTGATGAATTGGGTGACAGCCATGCGAATCTCTCTCGCGAAGGGGGGGGGGGGGGCTGCGATTTTTTAAAAACTAGATGTTAACTTACTCGGTAGAGTTTCTCAAAGTACTATCTATCCATTGCCATTGTTCTGACGCTCCTTTCACGTCTTCTGGTCCTTTCAGGTTAGAACCAAGCACTTCGTCAGCTGTATTTCCGCAAAGCATGACGGTATCGATCATTACAAACAATACAGTTGTGTTGGAATCCGGTACACTGTATTGCTTGCTGTAGTACAGTGATGGGAAGTCCCTGTTCAAATGAAACAAGTCTATCAAACAAAATTGTAACAGCACTAGCATTCATTCATTCATGGTACAAGATGTCATGATGTTTCAATCTACCAATGACTCGTCACTTTTGTTTGCATTATTAACATTTGTAAGGAGAACAACTATGACTTCACAACAACAGGATTTCTGAATCCTCCGAGAAGAAGTTTGAGAAAAATAAATAAAACATGTACACTTCTTCACCATGTAAACAAGGTACAATTTTATTAGTGATAGACATGGATGCATTGATAAAATAAGTCAGTAATGAACACATACACATTGGACCAAATTAGATACACTGTATATGCACGGTAGCTAGGAGTTGGAGTTGGGTTGCTGGAACATGTTTTGAATTGAACTGTTTTGTTATGACTTGCTCAGAATACTGTACACTCTGAATAGTATTGAATCACATATAGGTAAATGTATTGGTGCAGTTGATCACATAGTACGGCAAAATATGTTATCTAGAAGTAAACTAAAAATGCTCCTGTTCAGAGATATCATTTTAGCATTTTCCTGGGGTATTTGTAGTGAACTGTATATTCACGTTCTGTAGGCGAAGTGTATCATGGAGTGATTGTTTTAATTGTCTGGGTTAGCTGGAATTTTGATTCACCAGTGTGGCAAAGGACTTTGAAAACAGTTTTGCCATTCTACATTTATAAGTTAATAAAGTACAATCATGGCTATATATCCCTTATTGCAAAAGTTCATCAAATATGCAAATAAGCAATTAAGACTCAGCACTAAATTTCAGTAAAAAACTATCATATCTCTGTATGATTAATATCTGTGGCAAGTTTCATCACAATTGATAAAGCCCTTCTGGATGAATTTATTGACACCACTAAATTTCATTGTATGCCTTTCCAATATCTTTGATAAAGAAACATCACTGTTTAGGATGTAAAAAAACCTGTAAGAGTAATGTAATATAATAAGTAGTTGACTTGCTAGTCTTGCTGCTAGACGTTCAGGCTTTCTTTCGATACTATAAGCGATGTTCGGTCGTGTGTCGTATTTTATCGGAAGAACATTCGAGGTCTAGCAGATAGACTATTGACTTGCTGGCTGGATCTACACTATTACATAATAGTGTCATTTCCTTCAAGTCCAAAGTCTGCCTCAAGATCAAATACAACAAGTGATGTTACAAAGACTGATTATGACCAGGCTGGGTGCCTACAAAGGGGATTTACTGTGTGTAGCAACATTGAAAAACATGAGAGTGAAACAAGCCAAGACATATAAAATAACGAATTTGAATCTTTAGTATGCCTTTCTGCATGCATCTTTTGAAAGGAAATATCAATATTTGGGAGTACAAAAAACCTGTGTAATACAATAAGTAGTTGACTGCTAGCTGGATCTACCGACATGGTGTCATTTCCTTCAAGTCCAAAGTCTGCCTCAAGATCAAATACAAGTGAGATACAAAGACTAATTAGGCCTGACTGCACTGGGTGCCTACTATTAATAGGGCTTCACTATGTGTCATTAATTATAAATATTATCATTAAGCCACTCCCACCAAAAACCAATCAGCGCTAAGTTACAGCCTGACAATGCCACATAGTAAATTGGAGATCATTTGCTTCAGTACTTTTTGAGATATCAGTGGAACAAAATTTCAGCACAGACAGACAGACAGGCAGATGGCCGGCCGGACAGACAAACAGACAGACATCGCCACGACATTACCTCCCATACGGGAGCTAAAAATAAATTAGCACCTCCACGATTTCAACTTGCACTACTTCTGGATGTAATAGACTTCTTATTATTGGCATTTCAACATTTTTTTTCAGTATATATGTTGTTGGTTGCCTGATCGAAAAAAATGGTACTTATAGTAAGTTACATCTAGTGCAGTTTGAACAATAAAGGAGGGATTGCAAACGGTTAAAACTTCCTAGCATACACCTGATTGTTTTTGGTGGATATAAAACCTACCATCTTTTAGATCTGTTGGTGTACTCAACTTGAGCTTCAACGTTTCCCTTGTAATCGTGATTGCCGGCCACTACATGCCATGGATTATACAGGGACTTGGCAGTGAAGACGTTTTCAAATGTCTCCTGAAATTTAAAGAAGTGCATTCAATACATATGGTGTCTAATAAAGCTAATTTCAAATATCATTTATTTTGATTTTCTATCGTGGATTCCATTTGATGAAAACTATTTCAGCACACTAACACGTATGTATGTATGTATGTATGTATGTGTGTGTGCGCGCACATGCGTGCGTGCGTGTCTGTCTGTCTGTCTGTGTTTATGTATCTATGTGTATGCATGTATGTCTGTCTGTATGTATGTCTGTCTGTCTGTATGTATGTACGTATGTATGTATGTATGTGTGTGTGTGTATGTATGTATGTATGTATGTATGTATGTATGTATGTATGGATGTATGAATGTATGGATGTATGTGTATGTATGTGAGTATGCATGCTTGCTTGCTTGCATGTGTCTGTCTGTCTGTCTGTCTGTCTGTCTGTCTGTCTGTCTTTCTTTCTTTAAACCTCAGACCACTGTGGTCTGAGTTTAGACACAGAACTGTCCTATATAAAGAGGATTATGGCTAATCTATGCAAATGCGGGAAATTAAAACTGCTGCACAGAGCACTAGCTTCTGAGTCTTGTTTTCAGTATTTTTTCTGTGCTCCGAGAAACACACTGGTCATGTATCATGTACAAATTGTTTGTGAATGTCGTAGGATGGTAACTTGATATACAAATTAAATGAAAATCAATCTGCTTGTTTCATAGAATGTAAAAAACTTTCCAAATGAGACAAATTCCCCTGCAAACAGCTGTTTAGATTGTGTGTCACTCAGGATTATTCAAATATGCGACATTTGCATGTGAACAACCCAGATAGATGTTTATATTTTGGTGATTACTTGCCAGTGAGTCATCACAAGTTCTCCACCTCCAAACATACAGTCAGTCATGTGCAAAATAGGGTGCCAGACACAGGCAGTCATGCCTTTAATCATAACTGCATATTTACTTACATTGAACCTTGGATCGTCTACACTCTTGATGCCAGAATAATAAAAATTGTCACCAAGAGCTAATGTGAATTGTGATTGATAGAAGTCAGCTACGTCACCCATTGCCTTGGCGACAGCAACTTCAACTGGTGTAGTATATGGAGAATCTGATTGGCCACCCCAATCACCCAGTGCCGTAAATCTGAGTGCTTTTGGATTTGGAACGAATCCTGTATAGATAACGAAAATGTGAATTAAAAATCATTAATGTGATCGTTCCCCCCCCACACACACACGCAGACAGACGGACAGACTTCAATCCCATGTTGTGAACGAAAAGTACTATCTCATATCTCTCTCGCGTGGTCTTGTTGCTATGCACATTTTCATACATTTTTGAATGTTTATTCACTTGTCTATTAATCTATGTTGTTATCTTTGCAATATATGTGACCATTTGGCTGTTGCCAATGGTCTAGGCATATTTGCATACACTTTTTGAATGTTTGCTCACTTGTCTAAGAATCCTCGTTGTTATCTTTGTGAAATACAGCACCGTTTGGCTGTTGCTATGGGCGTGGTCACGGTTACTATTGGTATTTGCATACGTTTTTTGAATGTTTACTCACTTGCCTACCAGATGTTATTTGACCAAAATATACTGCCATTTGGTTGTTGCTAAAGGCGTGGTCATGGCTGCTAGGGCCAATTGTGTGAAAATGTTTTGAAGAAAATCTGCAGAATAACACTTCTAGAAACATCTCACTAAATTTCAGTCTCATTGACTATGTACTATTACCTAGTGTTGCTGTTAGACCCATATTCTACTCACTGTGATGGCGACCGAAGGTCGCTAGTGAGGGTGATAACCCGAATGGGTCTAGTGAAAGTTGAAAAATTCCTTTGAGCTAATTTACATATATGCATATAGGGTAATCTATTCAATGAACCATGACCTCTAGGATTTGCATATTAACACATATGGTTAGAATGTTTATGTTCTTAGGATTTAGATACTTTCATTGTTTGCAATTCTATTCATATCTATTGTTAATCCGTATATATGGTGTGAACTGTTTCTTTTGTGTAGCCCTTGCTTTGTGTATATAATATGAGCCCTATACACTCTCTATGGTTGCATTTGAGCCCACATTACAATACTGTGAACCGGAAAATTATTGCGCAGTCTTATTTTCGCGCTTTGGGAGATCACGGTGGTTACGCGCAGTTTAATTTTCGCGCAAGGCCGTCAGTGGATTTTTTGTGTGAACATAAACAAGCTGAGAAAAATGAAATTTGACACTGATTGATGGGCAGTATTGCTCTGTCGGCATCCGTCAGTTGCAGTGCTCTATTGTTTCCAACTGTGAAGATACTGTGACACGTTGACTTGTGACAAATGTAGGTGTTAATTTGTTCAATTATGTACTAAACAAGTTACCAGATCACACAATACGAAAGTTGGGTAGCTCACAGCCTCAAAGCAGGAGCCGTCAACACACATGCGTCAATATGGTACAGTCACACGTTTGGTGAAACACTGCACTAATCAAATCACGTCAGTGTCTCTGTTTTGCGTCTTTTTGGAATGAAGTTCAAAAGGTCACGTTGGTTACATTTTGATACTCAGTATCCGAAGTCACAGAGAATGATCCGATTGCTACACGTTACTTACAATACTGTATATGATTCTTGTATCAATAAAATGGCATGAACAACCATGCAAACAAAAATACAACTATGGAATATAGAGCGTTGCGGTTGCTTGCATACTAGAAGTGAGCTTCAAGCAGAGACAATTTAGGTAAAGACAACAAGATAAGTGACACAAAACAACAGCCGGTGCCTCTGATGTCGGTTGACGGAAAGCTTTATGACTTTGTTTATATCTGTCATGTTCTAAAATAAACTCCCACGGTGTTCTAGGACTGTTCATGCTGTCAACGTGACTTCCTTTATTGCTGATAACATTAGATAAGATTGTACAAGACGCACCATAGCACATACCATTTCTCCGTAGGGTTGGTCTTTGAATTTTGAAATGTTACATCTTAATGTTGGTGAAATGAAACCGAGTGGTGTGTATTTTTGATTATGGAATGTTTAGTCTATTACAAAATAATTGGCAAGAAATAGCATTTATTACTTAGATACACGTACATTAGTGTTATCAATGCCGACACAACACACAGCCAAAATGGAATGAGCGATGGGAAGAGAGATACTGTTAACTTACGTATACTGACAGCAAACTAAGGCCCGTACACCACACACGTGTTTGTACAGTCACATAATGTGTCGACCAGAATTGAAGTCATCTTTTTGCAAATCAGAGGTAGCAAAGATGTCGGAATTACATGTACCAAGCGAGGACAACAGTATATGATTTGGTATTGAAGGCATTGTTTACCCTTGCATGCCGATGGGAAAGCCAAAGTCAATTATCTACATGTCGAGGTGAACGAAAACATCGATGCGTGCCTCATCAAAACAAACAACGGTTCTACAAAACGGAAGCGAGGGTCTTATCAGCAGTACTCCTCTGAGATTCTATGCAAAATTGGAAATAAAGATTCATAATTCTTTGTAAAACTTCGTTGCAAATACTTTATTGGGTGTTGTCTGAAAACTCGTGTGTCAAGTGTGTTTGTGTGTACCGTGTGTGGTTGTATACGGAGTGATTGTAACAAAAAAGAAAGAAGTTAAATACTTGCCACATGGGGGCGCACACAAGTACATCCGCGCAGTTTTAATTTCGCGGTCACGGTCGAGCGCGAAATTGCGCGAAATTAAAAATGCGCGAATAATTACCCGGTTCACAGTATTTGGTAAACTCTTCAGCGTTCCAGAATAATACCTCTTTGTACCATAGACCCTATGTTTGTACTCGGTTTCAAATGTATTTATCACAAAAAAAGGCAATTAAAGCTTGGAACATTTCCCTTGAAACATGTCAAGAGAAATGCTCTTGTACTTGAATGTTTGTTTCAGTTACTCAGTCTAGAGACACAGTCGCTTGTAAACTGTTATTCCTGTGGAAATGACATCGCTACCGATTTTATAAGAATATCGCCAATCCCTATAATAACGTCATTGTTCTGTATTAGGACCGTCATAGACAAGAATAAAACCATTTAGGAAAGGAATAACAGTTTACAAGCGACTGTGTCTAGAGACCATAGAGAGACAGGGATGCTCAGTCATTACTCAGACCACTGATGGTAATATCACTACTGTCTTATGGCTTTATGGTGAGATTGATCATATACACTAATGGGTCTATGGTTTGATGAGTGTAGATGTGTGCATTGTCATTCACACGATTGGGTTGATCCATTGGAGGCTATATGCATAAAATTAAGAGATTGTTCTCCGCTTGTACTAATTGTCAACTGCCTTCTCTGATAGGCTGCTATTTATATCATGGAATGTAGCGATGACTTTAGCTAGACCTCGGGTGTTACTTCCTCATATCAGAAGAAAGTCTGACAGCCACAAGTAAGAACAGATTGGTAACAAGCCTTATCCCATTGTTCGATCATCGGCCTCCGGTAAACATTACTCTATTGTCATGGAAATAACTTCCAAAGTGTGAATCTGTCCGAATTCAATATAGTATAGCATAAATCAACATACTACGCGATATTTCGATGGGAAAGTTTGTTATCCTACTACCAAATGTAATAGATAACTTGCAATATCGGCACTTGAACTCTCCAAGCATGTATGTATATCCCCTAAATACATCAATGGTCTAAGTCTAGCAGCTAGACTAGGCACCACAGTGTAGTCTATACTAAAACACATTGTTTCGAATGAACATAAATAATATTGTGCGTCTATAATACTGCTTGCTCACTATGTACAGGAATCGATTCCGAGCTGACATTGTCAACGTCACCAAGGGACAGTGTTAGAATCGAGAGTCCCAACTCACTCCGCCCATGGATGTATTTAGGGTACGGTACTGTACGGTACATCCATGCTGTTTGCTGCCGCCCTGTTGAAATACAACGTTATCTCGTCGTACTTCTCGTATCAACGTTACTACATTTACTCCGTCCAAGCAGGATATTATCACCGTTCATATTCATATGAATGGTATGAATTTATATGAATCCACTCAATGCAAGAAAGCTTTGTGTCCATGTGTCCGTTTTAAGAATGACCGAATAACTATACCAGTACGACTAATAAAGCAGCGGCTTGTTTACGTCCCATACAAAGCAGAATACGTACATAAAGCCTTTTAGTCCACAGTCCCTCTATCGCTATCACAATCACAATCAGATTGACATCCGGTACTCACCATGTGTAAAGGTTGCGGCGGATAAAAACTGAAAAACCGACGTTGCCGCGAATAAAAACAACACAGCCATCATTAGAAGATAGTAAATATGGCTGAGATTCCAAACAATTCTGTTTTATCCCCACCACAACACCGGTAGTCTAGTCTACGAACTACGTGCGAGTGCGATACTGTACGAGATATGTGACCACTTCTTTAACCTCGTTCTAGGACTAAAAAAATGAACCACTGAGTATTTGACGTTGAAACGTAAAACACAGTGAAACATAGAAGCGTATTGTATCATAAGTTTATTAATAATGCGTTTCATCACAAGTAAGCCAATTATTCAAGGTATTCATTGAACTGAATGAAACTTTGAACGATATGTTTTGTGCTGTACTGTATTTTATTCACAATCGGTTGTGCACGTAAGCCAGTGGTCACATGTTTAATATGTATAATGAAAGTCACATGAAATTCTCGTGACTGTCACTAAAACAGTACAATGGCAAATTTAAGCAGCCCTGTCAACATGTTTCTTCTCAATATAACTTTAGAGGTAATTTATAGCATGGTGACACTTACGATACTATGTATGGTTTGAAGAATAGAAATATTCGAAATTTCACTTCAACAAACGAGTAGAGGGATTCTGCTTTGTATGGGACGTAAACAAGTAGCGTCATTTATCTTTCTTCAGTATGTAATGTTAGGTATGATGCTCACGACAAACAATATAATTTAAATGCTTTTCATTTAGAATTCTATTTTTAATTTGAATAAGAGGTGGACCGTTCCCGGAGGTACTGCAATACCGGGTCGATCCGTGGCCAGGACGGAGCAAGCCCCTATTCCATGGCCCGTTTCCAAAAATCAGTTTAATATCGAGCTGCTCGATGAGCAGCGTATCAGATATTAAGCTGATAAGAACAGATACTACACATGATCTTAGCCAAAAGGCCGAGAAGCGATAACCGCGTAATGGCAACACAACATGTCTTAATGTACCTGAATCAAAATCTATTTACAGTTTGCTGATATGCTGTAGGTTTGGCGTATAATTTCTTGTGGTTATTCCTTTCAAAACCGAATTAGTATCTTTATATGGTCATCACAAATCTTGCTTTTTTTTCAAAAAGTTTTTTTTTTCCATTCTGTTGAATAGTAATAAGTCCTTATTTTTCCATATATTCTCAAAAATGCACATTGAACCGACTTTTGTTGTCGTTATGCTAAATTATGTAAAGTGCCATTGATCACCTGTCCTTGTACAGAAATGGCACGCCTTTAAACTTACATCCGGGTCTTCACATACGGATTGCAATGGTATAAATATCGCACAGGGCGTAAAAGAAGTCAGACTGCATACTTTTATTGGCATGGCAACCTATAGATCACATTAATATAATCAAATGGAACAATCTCTAGTGAAGAGGACAAAGGAAGCCACTAGAGCTTCGCATTAACAAGTCAACGAAAGGTTAGCCCTATGTGAGCGATGAGGGCGCACAGTTACAGGGATATTCGCAGGAGATGTTGGTACATACAAAACAATCCAAGTTTTAGCTATACGAAGCTCTGAGGACTGTGCGAGAGTCTAAAGACGTATAACCGTAAAGAGTAAACAATTTATCATAAATACAATATATACAATAAGTCATTTTGATATACAACACCTTGCCTCATTTATAACTAATATCTCATCTCTTGAATCATATTAAAGTTACTGTATCATAGTTAAATATATAAAGGATAATCTGAAAATTCTTCAAAATTTAATAAAATGTGGATACAGATCTAGATGTCAACTTCACATTCAAGTTGCTTTCAATAGATAAACATAAATCAAAACCCTAATGCAAGTTGATTACAAAAAAAAAAGATTTCGTAAAATAGAAATGGACTAGGTTCTCTTTATAAGCGAAAGTATCAAGAATTGATTTAAATTTATACGAGGTGAAACGTAGATGAAATCACTTGGGAGGATTAAATCGAAAATCTAATAACGTTAAATTCAAAGATTCGAATTTGGAATCAGCATTCACTTCATAATTACACTTTTAGTACACTTGATGAGAGATTAAACTCCAAGAAATGCGAAGTACTAGTGTTCATGGAAATAAAGGTTGAATAATTACAATGAGGTATCAGAAATATAGCTAGATAACTCAATCGACTTCTAAATATAGCTAGATAATTCAACCGACTTCTAAATATAGCTAGATAATTCAATCGACTTCTAAATATAGCTAGATAATTCAATCGACTTCTAAATATAATTCAAAGGCGTTCAGTAAATAATCAAATTTCTTAAATAAAACAAAGTATTTGTTCGCAAATTATAAACAAGTTTAAGATACAAAATACCACTTCTACACTAAACTATTTTACTCCAAAAGTGAATGAAAAGAGTTTGACGAAGAAACGGAGAAGTTCGCTCAATATGGCTGCCACGAATCGCGTTAATTGAGCACAGATATCGATGAATAAATTAACTGGTGTAAATTCTCGAGGAATGCTCCAACTCGAATATCAGTCAAACGGAATACCAGGGTGTACTTGAAAATGTTAGAAGACGGAACGTGTAAAGTAGCTTACGATGACACGTGGCGACTCGAACAGATACAACAACAAATCATAGCCCCTACACGTGTAGGGTCTAAGAACAAATATTCAATGAAGTTCAATATGAATATTACAAGCACACAACAACACGGCAAGAAATTAACGAATTACGGAATTCCACAAACAAATTGATACTATAACAGAAATAATAGCGTCTACACAATGGACAACGACGAGACGTTTTACTAGGACGTATAAAGGTGTTACTCTTAAACAATACAATTGCAACTCAGACCACTCAGCTTTTCTCTCAAACATACGTTAGGAAGCGAGACAGTTTGTTTCACTCCATGGTAGAACTATATTAATATTATATTCCCAGTGGCAGCTGAGTACGTAATTCAATAAACCATAGACCCTCCAGAATAGGGTAGGGTAGAGGTTTAAAGTAAAATAGGATAGCATAGGGAAGGGTAGAGGTTTGAAGTAGAATAGGATATGGTAGAGTAGGATAGGGTAGGGTGGAGGTTTGAAGTAATGCTATATGATCAATATAGATAATGCTTTAAAGTCCCTCTAGTCGATTGGATTGTTTTAGAACTAATTAGTCTTTGATATTATCATGTCATTTTGTTCTCCTTTGTCCTGTCAATATCATGTCGTCATATTGCGATTGTCAACATTGTTCCATTGATTGTCAACATTGTTCCATTGATGAAGAGCTCTTCAGGTATAAAAAAAATGCCTAAAATCACAAGAGTGTATATTAAACGAGCATTTTTGTGCACGAATAGTTTCGTTGTGTATTTTGTTAATATACAATAAATGTAGTGGACATACCGGTATATTCCTATATCCTTCTATAAATTAGTCGTGACATTGAACTGTTGTCGTTTCTATGGCGACGAAGCAGCGAAGTGAATCCTTCGCATTGAGAACTGAGGTCAATTACTAAACACGACCTCGAGGTCAATGTTTTTTTTGTTTTTTGTTTTTCTCCGATACAACGTTATCTTCAGATTATTATTTTGAACATAATAATTAGACCTTCACATCATAACATTTAGGATGAACTTTTTAAAAGTAAATGTCGTATCAGTAGCTTTGAAATTCTCTTTTTCTGAAAACAAGAATGTGTTAGTGCACATGACTATGTAGTGGTTTGAAGTAAAATAGGATATGGTAGGGTAAAGGTTTGAAGTAAAGTAGGATAGGGTAGGGTAAAGATTTGAAGTGAAATAGGATAGGGTAGGGTAGGGTGGAGGTTTAAAGTAAAATAGGATAGCATAGGGTAGGGTAGGGTGGAGGTTTAAAGTAAAATAGGATAGCATAGGGTAGGGTAGGGTGGAGGTTTAAAGTAAAATAGGATAGCGTAGGGTAGGGTGGAGGTTTAAAGTAAAATAGGATAGCATAGGGTAGGGTAGGGTGGAGGTTTAAAGTAAAATATGATATGGTAGGGTAGGGTAGGGTGGAGGTTTAAAGTAAAATAGGATAGCATAGGGTAGGGTAGGGTGGAGGTTTAAAGTAGAATAGGGTAGGGTAGGGTAGATGTTTAAAGTAAAATAGGGTAGGGTAGGGTAGAGGTTTAAAGTAAAATAGGGTAGGGTAGGGTAGATGTTTGAAGTAAAATAGGATAGGGTAGGGTGGAGTTTTAAAGTAAAATAGGATAGGGTAGAGGTTTAAAGTAAAGTAAAATATGATAGGGTAGGATAGGATAGAGGTTTAAAGTAAAATAGGATAGGGTAGGGTGGAGGTTTAAAGTAAAATAGGGTAGGGTAGAGTGGAGGTTTAAAGTAAAATAGGATAGGGTAGGGTAGAGGTTTGAAGTAGAATAGGATAGGGTAGAGTAGGGTAGGGTAGAGGTTTAAAGTAAAATAGGATAGGGTAGGGTAGAGGTTTGAAGTAGAATAGGATAGGGTAGGGTGGAGGTTTAAAGTAAAATAGGATAGGGTAGGATAGGGTGGAGGTTTAAAGTAAAATAGGATAGGGTAGGGCGGAGGTTTAAAGTAAAATAGGATAGGGTAGGGTGGAGGTTTAAAGTAAAATAGGATAGGGTAGGGTAGAGGTTTAAAGTAAAATAGGATAGGGTAGGGTAGGGTAGGACAGGGTAGAGGTTTGAAGTAATGCTATATGATCAATATAGATAATGCTTTAAAGTCCCTCTAGTTGATTGGATTGTTTTAGAACTAATTAGTCTTTGATATTATCATGTCATTTTGTTCTCCTTTGTCCTGTCAATATCATGTCGTCATATTGCGATTGTCAACATTGTTCCCTTTCCATTGATGAAGAGCTCTTCAGGTATAAAAAAAATGCCTAAAATCACAAGAGTGTATATTAAACGAGCATTTTTGTGCACGAATAGTTTCGTTGTGTATTTTGTTAATATACAATAAATGTAGTGGACATACCGGTATATTCCTATATCCTTCTATAAATTAGTCGTGACATTGAACTGTTGTCGTTTCTATGGCGACGAAGCAGCGAAGTGAATCCTTCGCATTGAGAACTGAGGTCAATTACTAAACATGACCACGAGATCAATGTTTTTTTTGTTTTTTGTTTTTCTCCGATACAACGTTATCTTCAGATTATTATTTTGAACATAATAATTAGACCTTCACATCATAACATTTAGGATGAATTTTTTTAAAGTAAAGATCGTATCAGTAGCTTTGGAATTCTCTATTTCTGGAAACAAGAATGTGTAAGTGTACGTGGTTATGTTTTTCACATATTATCTGATTGATTTTCACCTTGAACTGAACATGTTGGTGACGCATGCGCGTTACATTACCTTGCAAGGTGATGATTCGCCCAATCGTGCGTAAATATGATTGGGAAAGTCTATTGTTTCGGGATTGTATAAAAATAAAAGTTCAGTGCAAGGGCACCCCAGTTTTCGGAGAACTGTGTTATTAGAGTGGTGCCAGGTGATTTGAACAGACGATCCTATGATGACTGCTATGTTTAGTATGACCAGTCTTCTTACACTTTTTCTCTATGCCACTATTGGATCTGGTGAGAAAAACTTTATCGCCTACTCAGAAGACTTTATTTATATAATTGGAAATGACCCAGAACTCGAGTTACTGGCGAAAAGCAACCAACTGTTAGAGTTTCATGAGGGACCTGTGTATTTTCCTAACGATGATGAAGGCTACCTTCTGTATACTACACAACCTGTGGGTGACTACGACAAACCGAACTCCAAGCCATTGAACTGTATCAGACAATACGATATCAAAAGTGGAAAAGTAACGACGTTTAGGCAAACATCGATTGCAAACATGCCGAATGGGCAATTCCGTGACTCATTGGGACGTCTGTTGACATGTGAACAAGGTTTCAAGGATAGAAAGTCAGCTGGCATCAGTCGAACTAATCTAACAAGTGGAGAGGTAGAAGTGCTGACGGACAATTACTACGGAATGTCACTCAATTCACCAAATGACATTGTAGTCAAGAGTGATGGAACCGTGTGGTTCACCGACCCTTCGTATGGATTTATGCAATCCTTCAGACCAAAACCTGAAGTAGGCGATTTCGTTTACCGTCTCGATACTACAGAACATGATGATGCGGATAGAATGACTGTCGTTACCGATTCCCATAACAAACCTAACGGTCTGGCATTTTCTCCTGATGAACGTTATCTTTACATCACTGACAGCGGAGCTATTCAAACACCGGGTAGCTGGCATCCCGATTTCCCACATCACGTCGTACGTTACGATATCGTCGACGGAAAACGACTTCGTAACAGAGAACTGTTTGCCGTCGTTGGGAACAGTGTAAAAGAAGGTGGAAGTCCCGGGATACCCGACGGTATTAAAGTGGATCAATGTGGTAACATTTACATTGGGGCTGGTGATGGTGTCCAGGTGTTCAATTCTGATGGCGATCTCATTGGAAAAATAATGACACCAACCTTTGTTTCGAATCTTGAATTTGGTGGTAAGCAAGGTAACGACCTTTTCCTCATGGCAAACCCTTCTTTATTCAAAGTGACATTGAACGCCTACGGAACTGGGTTTTCTCCTCGTCAATCGTGTATATCGCCTCCGTTTGCATCTTTACGAAAGAGATTCGATTTTAATTTCATACTGTGTAACACTATCTCACTGTTGACATTTCTTATAATGGTGATATTTTTTATCAGACATCGTAATAATAAGAAAGCAACAAACAAAGAATCTAAGTTGTAACAAAGATGACCTTGTCTCATGAGTTTGCAAACGTGTCTCATTTCAGTATTCCAAGTTCACTCATTGTCTTGTGTACCGTACTGTCCTTGGGCAAACGAATAGCGCCCTCATACTACACCAGTCATAAATTCCAGTCAATTGTTTCCTACCGACCTTGCAATGTGAACGTTAATTTTAAAAAAAATGATTTTGGCCTAAATCATTAATATTTTCCCTACAATATCTGATCTGATCGGTCACATTACATAACACAGAGTTGTATGTGATCAAATTGCGATACATGAAAACTAATATTTTGTCATTATGTAGTCCATTGTCCCAGTGCTACGGTACCGTTCACTCTTAATTTTTTTAAAGTCATTCTCGCGAGTCAAACTGAACGCTAAATTTGCGCGCAATTGCAGCAAAATGGCATTGTGACTTTACGACAATGACTTTTAGAACGGAGCTTCTAAATTTAGCTAGTAACAGAATATACGTTCTATTTGAAATAATCTAATGTAAAACTTGATGGATGTAGAGAGGTAAATACACTGGCAAATTAAAAGTGTTATTACTGAACTATATAGTTGTGCATCGAATGTTATCTGGTTATTTTATAGTAGAGCAAGGACTCCTTATGCAATACCAATACAAGTTTAGGGATTCCATAGACAGCTGAACTACAGTTGAGATAGGGAGTCCAGCTGTAATTTCTTTTAGTAGGGATAGGGAGGACAAATGTTTTTTCTTCTTGTACAGTTTATAGTATAGAGAGTACAGATGTAATTTCGTTATAGTAGGATATTAAGCAAACGATGTAAATTTCTTACACACCAGTGTCTTACCTTATTCTTATATCTATATTCAAACCCACACAATATTTGTTATTTGATTGGTTGAATGACACACCACATAAACGTTGCTGCAGAATCGAAGTAAAATTGTGAATATACTAAAATATTGTCTTAATTAGTATTAGATTTATGTTGAGAACGACTGAAGATTGACTTAGTATACATATAGGTCACGTACAATGGGTAAGCGGTACTTCAGAGAACTATAAAAATGTATTCCCGTAGTATATACTGTGGTTTGAGCCAGCAGAGACCCACTCCCTTAGCACACAATAGCACGCTATCTCTGACAGGGGGCGCTCTAATTAGACAGCTCACGTAATCTGTACATGATCTGAAAACATCGATACCAACAATGTAGAAGTATAGTGTCCGTGACAGGTCAACAACCCAGTCGATCCTCAAGATGAATGAGATTTAATATAATGTGTATTACGTAGTTCTTTGTAAACATAAGACGTGCTACTTTGCACACAGCTTGCCAAACATTCCTGCCTTGTTATACAATTGAGCTTTTAGTGTTATTTCACTTGATGTGAATAAAAGACATTCAAAAAAAAAAAAATTGGTTTTCAG
The DNA here is from genome assembly GCF_964340395.1 of Glandiceps talaboti. NCBI lineage: Eukaryota > Metazoa > Hemichordata > Enteropneusta > Spengelidae > Glandiceps > Glandiceps talaboti. The sequence continues at coordinate 3,680,394 of NC_135554.1, forward strand.
GGTTTGTTGTATGATGTCGATTGCTATATATTCCGTATTCAAATGATCGAACTTCTAAATGTATGTATGTATGTATGTATGTATGTATGTATGTATGTATGTATGTATGTATGTATGTATGTATGTATGTATGTATGTATGTATGTATGTATGTATGTATGTATGTATGTATATGGCGTAGAATGCCTGCCAATATTCGAAAATACAATACTGCAATGACTATATGCAATACTGCAATGACTATATGCAATACTGCAATGACTATATGCAATACTACAATGACTATATGCAATACTGCAATGACTATATGCGATATGACTACATGAGATGACTATATGCGATATGACTACATGAGGTGACTACATGCGATATGACTACATGCGATGTGACTACATGAGATGACTACATGCGATATGACTACATGAGATGACTACATGCGATATGACTACATGAGGTGACTACATGCGATGTGACTACATGAGATGACTACATGCGATATGACTACATGAGATGACTACATGCGACATGACTACATGAGATGACTATATGCAATACTGCGATGATGACATGATATGCGGCGATTTTGTAATGACGTTATGCCATTCGTAGATTATTCAATACGCATAATACGAGTATTAATATGAAACAGGCTAGGGAGTACTCCTCAGCATGTTGCACGTGGTAAGAGGTGGACCATTTGATATCCTGGGGGGGGGGGAGGGCTTGGAAGATTTTTGGGGAAAAAAGATGCCAAATGGATTTGCTTGAAAAAAAAATCCGGATATGAGAGGGTTATGGAAAAAAAAGATGGACCACTGCTGCTAGAAAAAAAATGTCTTGGCAGGGAAATGATGCACAGGTTCGAGTATACTGTTCAAATTGCTCGTACCTCTCCAACCAGGACACTTGTCAAATCATGACAAACAGTTTCAAACACATGTCAGGGACCAGTCAGTTTCGTTAGCCTGTGGTACATATAATATTTGTTCTTGTCTCTGTTTCTTTCATAAATGGTTTAAATATTACTTCATGTAAGGGTTCAAACATAACTATACATAAAAAATATACATATAATACATGTATTACCTAGCTACAACACTAGTTACAGAACATGCCATGTAAGTGTTTGGCTGTTTCACAATCAGTGCTTCACTTATCTTACACTTTGGGGCAAAAGTGAACTTGAAGGTTTTGTAATGGTAACCTTCATACTATTGGATAGTTTATAAAAGAACTTAATCTAAATTGTTCTAGTCTCTTCAGTATGAATTTGTCAAAAGGGATGCTATACTTCCTATTTCAGACACTACATGTATCGACACCACAACTCAAATTCAAGTTTATATTGTACACTAGGTATGACCTCCTAAAGTGCTCTAACACATCAGTAACTTTACTATAAATGCAATATCAATGACCCTATACCAATGTTACAGGCCCACTTTTATAACATGGAAAACTTATGTAAAAAGTTATATTTACTTTAGCTTTTCGATGTTTGGCAATATATATCTCAGAGGCTATGAATAACCTAAAAATCGCCTAAATAGAAACAAAAAACTGCAGATCTGGCGGGGGGGGGGGGGCCTTGGACTCCATCACCCCAGAGGCCACTCATTCGTTAAACCAACAATAAGATTCACCAAAATTGGTAAAACAAAAACTTGAAAAGCTTCTAGGGGAGATCCCCTAGGACCCCCCCCCCATAAGAGGTAGACATGTCCAAGCCTCAAATCAAAGTTCTTCCCTCCACCTCTTACTGTCAAGATGCTATGAAATTTTATTTCAAAAATGTTTCAACCATGTGTAGTTGCTTTTTTTTTACATGTTAGAGCTGTCTTGTAAAGCTTGCAAATTATTGTCTGAAAGTGTCTGTGAATAGCCTAAACATTGCTTGAGAAGTAAAAAACCTCGAGGGCTTCTAGGGGGACCCCCGAGAACCCCCCGTAAGAGGTAGACATGTTCCAGTCTCAAATCAAAGTTCTTTCCTCCAACTCTTACTGTCAAGATGCTATGAAACTTTATTTCAAAAATGTTTCAACCTCACAGAGTTGCTTTTTACATGTTAGAGCTGTCTTGTAAAATTTGTAAATTATTGTCTGAAAGTGTCTGTGAATAGCCTAAACATTGCCTTTAGAAGTAAAAATCATCCAGGCCGTTTTCTAGGGGGAGATCGGCTAGAAACCCCCCCCCCCCCCCATTCACAGACACTCGCACAAGAGGTGGACATATCCCAGTCCCAAAGCTCTTCCCTCTACAACTTACTGTCAGATGCTATGAAACTTTATGCAGGGGGGGGGGGGGGGGGTCAGTGACTTTTTGTCGGCCCAATGGAAAAAAAAACACTGACAACCCCCCCATCCCCCAATCTGGAGAAACTGACCGGTCTATCTGAATGTTTGAGCTCACCAATCAAGTTTCCGATTTGTATTTTCAGTGTGTCACCATACCATGGCATGCTTATTTAATTGAAAATCAAACATGTATGAAATATGTAGTTTTTTAAATATAATATATGTGTGATAGAACAGCATCTTTTTACTCTCTCTATTACCGTGTGCCAAAACCAAACAGAAAATTGTGGCAACAAATGTAGGTGTTCAACATTGACGTAAAAAAAATCCGGATATCTCAAAGAAGCAAAGAAAAAAGTTGCCAGCATAGGCGAAGGAGAAAAAAATAATTCTCAGGCAAGCAGGTGGGAAAAAAAATAATGACTCTCCACCAATCTTCAAAGCCCCCCAGGATATCGAATGGTCTACCCCTTATGCATATTGAATAATCTACGAATGGCATAACGTCATTACAAAATCGCCGCATATCATGTCATCATCTCGCATCGCAGTATTGCATGTAGTCATCTAATGTAGTCATATCGCATGTAGTCATCTCATGTAGTCACATCGCATGTAGTCACCTCATGTAGTCATATCGCATGTAGTCATCTCATGTAGTCATATCGCACGTAGTCATCTCATGTAGTCATATCGCATGTAGTCACCTCATGTAGTCATATCGTATGTAGTCATCTCATGTAGTCACATCGCATGTAGTCACCTCATGTAGTCACCTCATGTAGTCATATCGCATGTAGTCATCTCATGTAGTCATGTGTGTCATTTAGATTTATTGTCATGTGTGCATCATTCGCCTTGTTGTGTGTGCGTCATTTATAGTCACGAGCACAGGGCACGTATTATTGCTTAGATTGCCGCCCTGGATCGCCGTTTTCTTAGGAAAATATCGTACGAATCCTGCTGCTACAAATGTGTCAATCTCTAAAGTAGCGGAAATGTTTTTTCCTTACTTACAGGTAGGAATATATAGTCAAAAGGTTGTTATATCTAGTCTGTAGACCAGGAAAACAACAATCTAAGAAATATTACACGCCCCTGTGGTCATACGTGCATTACTTGCCTTATGTGTGTCATTTATTTCCATACGCTAGTCATTTGCCATAAGATGTGTGTCATTTGCTCTTACGCATACATAATTAATTTTGTGTGTCACTTACGTTAGACTGTAAGATACGTCCTGACGTTCCGCCCTCACCGGCGTGGGAGGGGTTGGCTGAAGTGTGAGGGCGCCCCATCACGGCGTACCTTACAGACTACACTTACGTTCATCATCATCATCACACATCATGATCAAATGTAGACGAATAATAAAAAGTAAGTACCCTAGAGAAGACACTTAACACTCTAAGCCGTCAGATGTAGGTGATGTACACTTGATATCTTGTAGATGTAATAGAAATTGCCTTGAATGACAGCCACAAAAGCCAGACGATAGTACTTTCAGTTGGTCATTATATGTATAGACTATTTATAGAACTTATGGTATATTTTATTTCATTTATTTCATTCATCTAGATTAACTGGTATATACCGAGTACCGTTATGATATGGCAAGTCGGGCAAAAAAGTCCCCTGAACGTTAGATCCTTGATATTTTTATTGTCCATTCCTAATCCCAATGATATGATGTACAGGGTTGGTAGAACTTCACTGAACTCTGTTGAAATGTGGCGCATGAAATATTGAATCTAACGTCCATATTATCTAGTCAATGCTAGGGGTATCATTGCTGCCAAGCAATTCTTTGTCGCTTCCTTTGAGTTGCCATACATACCCTTTTATATACAATAGGCCACAGTTTTTCCTTTATTTTTATTTATTACTTTTATTTATTTATTTATTTTTTTTTTTTTTGGGGGGGGGCAAGTTTAATACACACACTCACAATGCTTGACAGCCAATAGTGAGGAGTTATGAGGGTATGGTGCCATTATAACTCTCAAACATGAAAACCTATAGTTTGTGTTGGTGTTGGTGTAAAAATAACTTGAATATGACACAGGGCGAACATGACGAATGCAGGTGGAGACGCGGGAAGGATGGCGAATGCAGATGAAGACGCAGCGAAGATGATGAATGCAAACGGAGACGTGGTGAAATTGGTGACAGTGGTGGAAGTGCGAAATTTGTGTCTGTGGATGTTAAGTATGAGAGAAAGTCCATAGCCAGGCAAGTGAAAATAATCCAAACTACCGACCCTCTGACCTAACCTAACCTGTGGTCATGCGTAGTGATGGCAAAAAAGGACCGAGGCGTGAGGTAGTTGATGGCGATGATGATGAAAATAAGGGTAGTATTTGAAATGTGTAGGTTGGAGAGGGGGTTATAAGAACAACAGTCACTCATTCATTCATTCATACTTAGAAAAGTAAAAGCATTTTAATTTCACAAGATTTTGATAATCATTTTCTTTGGCCTTTGTAACCATCTATTGTTTTGTTACAGTTCCATGCTAATGTTATAAAAAAATAGTATAAAAATTAAAATTACTGAAAATGTAATATGTAAAATTAACTATATATGCAGTGTGCGTGAACAAAAAGAGTGTTTCCTGTCAACAGATGGGCAGGACATTGTGTTTTTATATTTGTCAGGGGGGGGGGGATTGTTTTGTGGATGAATTGCAGGGGGGGGTCACTATTTTTAAGTACAACATGAACGGTTGCTAGTATTCAATTCCCACATTTCTTGCAATAGTGCTATTTAATACCGGGTGCTAGTATTCAATTCCCACATTTCTTGCAATAGTGCTATTTAATACCGGGTGCTAGTATTCAATTCCTACATTTCTTGCAATAGTGCTATTTAATATCGGGTGCTATTATTCAATTCCCACATGTCTTGCAATAGTGCTATTTAATACCAGGTGCTATTATTCAATTCCCACATTTCTGGCAATAGTGCTATTTAATACCGGTTGCTAGTATTCAATTCCCACATTTCTTGCAATAGTGCTATTTAATACCGGTTGCTAGTATTCAATTCCCACATTTCTTGCAATAGTGCTATTTAATACCGGGTGCTAGTATTCAATTCCCACATTTCTTGCAATAGTGCTATTTAATACCGGGTGCTAGTATTCAATTCCCACATTTCTTGCAATAGTGCTATTTAATATCGGGTGCTAGTATTCAATTCCCACATTTCTTGCAATAGTGCTATTTAATACCGGTTGCTAGTATTCAATTCCCACATTTCTTGCAATAGTGCTATTTAATACCGGTTGCTAGTATTCAATTCCCACATTTCTTGCAATAGTGCTATTTAATACCAGGTGCTGGTATTCAATTCCCACATGTCTTGCAATAGTGCTATTTAATATCGAGTGCTACTATTCAATTCCCACATGTCTTGCAATAGTGCTATTTAATAATGGATGCTAGTATTCAATTCCCACATTTCTTGCAATAGTGCTATTTAATACCGGGTGCTATTATTGAAGTGTAATAGTGACCCACTTTGAGTGTTATATTATCCATATCCATATTATTGATAATGGTCTTTCTGAGACCTCGACTTTTGACCTCGACCTGTATCTTCAAGGTCAAATAGCCAAACATTAATCATAGTGCATAGTATACAGCAGAGATGCATAGACCAATTTCAACCAAGCCTGGCACAAATGTCAAACTTCACATTTTGTGCACAAGCTCAGTCTGGTAGCTTAATACATAGAAACCTAAATTAAATGACTTAATACCCATTTTATTTATAATGAGCTTTGAGACCTTGTCATTGCTTTGTTTTGTGACCTTTGCAATGATGACAAAATATTGGCCATATTTGTCATAAAAAATTCTGAATTTGACTTGGCTAGTAAGTTGAAATATTGAAGACTGTCTTTGATGAAGACTTGATGAAAATTTATCAGTTTACGAACAACTTTCAGATGAATATTTGAGGCTACATCACTTTTCATCTGTGTTCATGACAGCACAGATCAATTGTAGATGAACAGCAAAGATAAGTAAAGAACTTCTAGATGACGCTTACCATTCATAGCTTTTAGGTGTAAGTGATGTATACTTGATATTCTGTAGACGTACCATATAATAGATATTGCCTTGAAATACACAGCCATGGATACACTAAAGACGACAGTACCTTAAATTCACTCAGTCATTAGTAGCATTTTTATGCCAACAATTATTTAGACTGAGAATGTAGTCATACTCGTATGGTAATTCTGGCTATATGGTCCCCTGGATTTGAGAGTTTAATTTGAATGTTTGTAGTGAAATTGACCAACCCACCCCCCTGATAAAAAGAGGATTAAATGTTTGATAGCTCTCTACTGAGCTCTGTATGCAGTTGAATTTAGGCCGCATTGAAAATTGATTACTCTAAAATCCATATTATCTAGTCAATGCTAGGGGTGTCACCGCTGCCAAGCAATTCTTTGTTGCCAATTTGAATCACCATACAAGGACACATACTTTTTTTTTGGGGGGGGGGAGAGGGTTAACATACATGCACATGCTTGACTGCGAATATGAAGAGTTATAATGGAATGTGCCATTATAACTCTAAACCATACAAACATACATACAGAAAGTTAAAATGAATGGGGGACTTTATTGTATTGTTGTAATGAATATGACGCACAACGGTGATGGCAAATAAAGATGGCGACACGGCAGTAATAGAGATGGCGGCGACACGGCGGAGGTTTATGAGGTTTATGTGTGTTGGTATGAGAGATTAAGGCCATAGACAGCAAGTGAAAAATATGTAAAACCTACAAAGGACTAACCAACGAACCATTGCCAACCAACCAACCAACCGACCAACCGACCAACCAACCAACCAACCAAACAACCAAACAACCAACCGACCAACCAACCAACCAACCAACCAACCAACCGACCAACCAACCAACCAACGCCAACCAACCAAACAACAAAGTAATCAACCCTAGAGACCCACCTAGTCAGAGAAAACCAAAATCCACAAGAAACCAGACGTACGGAAAGGGATAACAAAAATCGAGGAGTGCTGTTTGTGTATGTCAATATGTAATATATGATCATGTGCAGCAAAGACTGCGGACCGAAACGCGAGGTAGATGATGGCGCAGATATGACAATTGGTGCCGGAGACGCAAAAATGATAGTGTATTTGATGTACGTATGTTGGAAGGGGTGAGGTGGGATAGTTAAAAGAGCAATCACTCATGCAGCCATACAAACTAAAAAAAACTCAAAAAACTTACTTGGTGCTGATGTCTGAAACTGTTTTTCTGTTCTTCTAAACTCCTCCAAAAGTTCTACTAATAAAATAACTTAAAAATACATATCAATACATAAATTACATTTTAATAGATATACATAAATGCAAAATACACATCAGTATAGTAATAATCAAATACATCGATCAGTCTTGGGTCTTCTTATCACCACAGGCTAAAAGAAAGAAATTTAAGAAATAGTATAAGAATTGAAGTATTCACTCACAATGCAATTATATTATTTTCTAAATTTATTTTATATTGCAGACATGACAATCAAATAGAAATAAAGTTTCTAAATCTAACTTTCAATGTATAAACATATTAAATATTAAAAAGAAAGTTTTTTGACTCACATTTTCCATCATTTGTCCATCTTTGTCGAGCCTGGCTTCCTGAAAATAAACTTGCATGGAAATTGTATTAATACAGTTTGGTTAATATATTGTGTTTTATTTAATAAAATAATGAAAAAATACATTCAATATAAATTACATTTACCAAAGTGCTCCCATATGGTTGATATTAAATTTTCAAGGTTATAATTTGTAGACAATATTTTTTTATGAAATGGGGTGAAAGGAAGAAATCAAATCTTGACGAAGGTAAACTTGCCCAGGTTTGGGAAACCACTATAAAGAAAGAACTGTGTGTATAAATTTGCAAACACAGTATAATTAATTGATTTTTTATTGTTCTACTGTTTCTCCCTGAAAAATCGACCCCAATGGTTAGAAAAGCCAATGAGAATAAGTCAAGCAAAAACATTTTTATACTATTAAATTGATTATGAAATAATAACTGACTAAAGTTGCATAAAGTGGGTAGAATTTGTATGTGTTATCAAAATGTGTATTTTTGTCCTATCTCAGAGAATTAAATTTTTTTTGCAGAAGTAATATGGGAGGGGGGGGGGGTGCACAACTCCCATAGGTGGGAAAGGTCTGCTGGAAAGCAGTGTTTTTTTGTATACTTTTCTGGGCTGGAAAACTTTGGAAAACCCTGCTCAGCTGGACTGATAGATTTTGCTTCAGTTGCAGCTTAGAATAAATCTATAAATTTCAAAACATTATTACAATTCTTAAAAGTGAGATTTCATTTTCCAAAAGACAATTAATTTGGTCAGTTTTTAGCTATTTCATCGTACAAACTGCTGCCTGTATCTATCATAGATCTGTAGCGTATCTATTTTGTGCTATAAAGTTGGTATTAGAAAGTGTCTCCATTTTTGGGTATGTAGTATGACAACAGTAAGGGCTTGGTAATCTTAGCAAAGCCTCCTAGTATCATTTCACACAGAGTTGTCCTGTCATATGAACATGTTTAATGAGAGTAATCCATAATGCCAATACTATTTCAACTTTAAGTGCAATTAATTATGAAAGGAGAACAGTCATTGGTGCCTAATTATGTGCTTATTTACTATATATTAGTATTTATTATATATTAGTATTTATCATACATTAGTATTTATTATATTAGTACTTATTACTTATTAGTGATTATTTATTATATGTTATTATTATTACCCTAAAGTTATTATTATTATTATTGTTATTAAGATAGAATTTAATAGTAGGGCCGGCAAAGAAAATTTATCTAAAGTGTGCTTCTTTGAACTAGTATTGGCAAAATAAACCACTTTTATTAATTTTGTTCACATGACCATATATCCCAGGATGAGGTGGGCAACTCTTTGTGAAATGACATAGGGAGGCTATGTTGAAACCCCCAAAAACCAAACTGTTGTCATACTACACACCCTAAAAATGGTCTGACTCTTTCTTATACCAACTGTATCACTCAAAATACATACTATACAGGTCTATAATACATGCAGACGGTAGTTCATATGATGTAATACCTAAAAACTGATCAAAAATAATTAATTTTTTGAGAAATGAAATCTTACTTTTAGCAATTGTAAGAATTATTTTGAAAAATATATCAATATTTTGAACTACAATTAAAATAAAATCAACCAGTCTAGATGGGCAGGGTTATCCAAAATCTTCTCGCCTAGAAAAGTATATACCCTATATCATACATGTACATGTACCTTATGACATATGCATACAGACTTTACAGCAGACCTTCCCCGTATAGTCCATGGGAGCTCAAGGCCAGGTTTCAAAATAAAGCTTGTTTTATGATTAATTATGCAGAAAATATTGATTTTTGATGACAAATATGGCATATTTTCCGAATGACATGTCACCTTTGTGCCAGTTTTGAAAGAAATCAGATATTGGAAGTCTGAGCCCATTGTAATAGTCACTCACTTTGGGGGACTAAAAGTGCTTTTGCTGGATGAATTCTATTCCCTTTTCTAAACATTGTGATCTCTGATTGAGAGAGAAACACAAGTGTGGTAAACCATAATATTTTTGTTCAAAATTTCAATTGATAAATATTGAATCAAACTTTTATGATTCAGTTTTAATTTAGCAAAACCAATTGCAACCTACAGGGGCATTTTGGTTTACACCAGTTATATTTTTACAGCTTTTATATTATTTATTTTTTACAGAGGTTAATGAGGGAGATGGTAGTTCTCTTATAAAAACTTTTTTTTAAAACTCCTCCCATGTAACAAAAACTACTCTAATGGTGAAAAACTAATGGTCCTTGCTCAGTGCTCGGGGATCATCATGTTATAGACTTTTTGTAATTACAGATTTTTAGTTGTAGTCTTTTTAGCCCTAATTTGCATATCACTGATGAAATTATCATATCAAGAATACATCTTAATCTAATTATAGACAACCAAAAAGACATTTTTAGATCATAATTTACATATCACTGATTGGATCATGTTATAGACCTTTTGTAAATATAGACTTAGTTTTAGTCTTTATAGCCCTAATTTGCATATCACTGATGAGATAAACACATCAAGAATACATCTTAAACTAATGATAGATTTTTTACCATAAATACACATTTTTAGGCACTAATTTGCATATTACTGATTGGATCATCTTATTATAGACTTTTTAAAATAAAGACCGTTAGTTTTAGGCTTTTTAGCCCTAATTTGCATATCATCGATGAGATCATAGTATTAAGAATACATCTTAAACTAATGATAGACTTTTGACCAAAAAGCCACATTATTAGCCCCTAATTTGCATATCACTGAAGAGATCATCTTGTTATAGACGTTTTGTAAATATAGACTTTTAGTTTGAGGCTTTTTAGCCCTAATTTGCATATCACTGATGAGATCATGGTATTAAGAATACATCTAAATCTAATGATAGATTTTTGACCAAAAAGACACATTTTCAGACACTAATTTGCATATTACTGATTGGATCATCTTCTTATAGCATTTTTGTAAGTATAGACTTTTAGTTTTAGTCTTTTTAGCCCTAATTTGCATATCACTGATGAGATAAACACATCAAGAGTACATCTTAATCTCTTGATAGATTTTTGACCAAAAAGACACGTTATTAGGCACTAATTTGCATATTACTGATTGGATCAACTTGTTATAGACTTTCTTTTAGTTTGAGTCTTTTAAGCCCTAATTTGCATATCACTGATGAGATAAACACATCAAGAGTACATCTTAATCTAATGATAGACTTTTGACCAAAAAGACACGTTATTAGGCACTAATTTGCATATTACTGATTGGATCATCTTGTTATAGACTTTGTAAATATAGACTTTTAGTTTTAGTCTTTGTAGCCCTAATTTGCATATCACTAATGAGATAAACACATCAAAATTACATCTTAATCTAATGATAGAATTTTGACCAAAAAGACATATTATTAGGCACTAATTTGCATATTACTGATTGGATCATCTTGTTATAGACTTTCTTTTAGTTTGAGTCTTTTTAGCCCTAATTTGCATATCACTGATGAGATAAACACATCAAAATTACATCTTAATCTAATGATAGACTTTTGACCAAAAAGACACATTATTAGACACTAATTTGCATATTACTGATTGGATCATCTTGTTATAGACTTTCTTTTAGTTTGAGTCTTTTTAGCCCTAATTTGCATATCAGTGATGAGATAAACACATCAAGAATACATCTTAATCTAATGATAGACTTTTGACCAAAAAGACACGTTATTAGGCACTAATTTGCATATTACTGATTGGATCATCTTGTTATAGACTTTCTTTTAGTTTAAGTCTTTTTAGCCCTAATTTGCATATCAGTGATGAGATAAACACATCAAGAATACATCTTAATCTAATGATAGACTTTTGACCAAAAAGACATATTATTAGGCACTAATTTGCATATTACTGATTGGATCATCTTGTTATAGACTTTATAAATATAGACTTTTAGTTTTAGTCTTTGTAGCCCTAATTTGCATATCACTAATGAGATAAACACATCAAAATTACATCTTAATCTAATGATAGAATTTTGACCAAAAAGACACATTATTAGGCACTAATTTGCATATTACTGATTGGATCATCTTGTTATAGACTTTCTTTTAGTTTGAGTCTTTTTAGCCCTAATTTGCATATCACTGATGAGATAAACACATCAAGAGTACATCTTAATCTAATGATAGACTTTTGACCAAAAAGACACATTATTAGACACTAATTTGCATATTACTGATTGGATCATCTTGTTATAGACTTTCTTTTAGTTTGAGTCTTTTTAGCCCTAATTTGCATATCACTGATGAGATAAACACATCAAGAGTACATCTTAATCTAATGATAGACTTTTGACCAAAAAGACACATTATTAGACACTAATTTGCATATTACTGATTGGATCATCTTGTTATAGACTTTCTTTTAGTTTGAGTCTTTTTAGCCCTAATTTGCATATCACTGATGAGATAAACACATCAAGAGTACATCTTAATCTAATGATAGACTTTTGACCAAAAAGACACATTATTAGACACTAATTTGCATATTACTGATTGGATCATCTTGTTATAGACTTTCTTTTAGTTTGAGTCTTTTTAGCCCTAATTTGCATATCAGTGATGAGATAAACACATCAAGAATACATCTTAATCTAATGATAGACTTTTGACCAAAAAGACACATTATTAGGCACTAATTTGCATATTACTGATTGGATCATCTTGTTATAGACTTTCTTTTAGTTTGAGTCTTTTTAGCCCTAATTTGCATATCAGTGATGAGATAAACACATCAAGAATACATCTTAATCTAATGATAGAATTTTGACCAAAAAGACATATTATTAGGCACTAATTTGCATATTACTGATTGGATCATCTTGTTATAGACTTTCTTTTAGTTTGAGTCTTTTTAGCCCTAATTTGCATATCAGTGATGAGATAAACACATCAAGAGTACATCTTAATCTAATGATAGACTTTTGACCAAAAAGACACATTATTAGGCACTAATTTGCATATTACTGATTGGATCATCTTGTTATAGACTATTTTATTTTTAATCTTCTTAGCCCTAATTTGCATATCAGTGATGAGATAAACACATCAAGAATACATCTTAATCTAATGATAGACTTTTGACCAAAAAGACACATTATTAGGCACTAATTTGCATATTACTGATTGGATCATCTTGTTATAGACTATTTTATTGTTAGTCTTTTTAGCCCTAATTTGCATATCACTGATGAGATAAACACATCAAGAATACATCTTAATTTAATGATAGATTTTTGATCAAAAAGACTCATTATTAGGCACTAATTTGCATATTACTGATTGGATCATCTTGTTATAGACTATTTTATTGTTAGTCTTTTTAGCCCTAATTTGCATATCACTGATGAGATAAACACATCAAGAATACATCTTAATCTAATGATAGACTTTTGATCAAAAAGACTCATTATTAGGCACTAATTTGCATATTACTGATTGGATCATCTTGTTATAGACTTTTTGTAAATATAGACTTAGTTTTAGTCTTTTTAGCCTTAATTTGCATATCACTGATGAGATAAACACATCAAGAATGCATATTAATCTAATGATAGATTTTTGACCAAAAAGACACATTTTAGGCACTAATTTGCATATTACTGATTGGATCATCTTGTTATAGACTTTCCTTTATTTTTAGTCTTTTAAGCCCTAATTTGAATATCACTGATGAGATAAACACATCAAGAATACATCTTAATCTAATGATAGATTTTTGACCAAAAAGACACATTATTAGGCACTAATTTGCATATTACTGATTGGATCATCTTGTTATAGACTATTTTATTGTTAGTCTTTTTAGCCCTAATTTGCATATCACTGATGAGATAAACACATCAAGAATACATCTTAATTTAATGATAGATTTTTGATCAAAAAGACTCATTATTAGGCACTAATTTGCATATTACTGATTGGATCATCTTGTTATAGACTATTTTATTGTTAGTCTTTTTAGCCCTAATTTGCATATCACTGATGAGATAAACACATCAAGAATACATCTTAATCTAATGATAGACTTTTGATCAAAAAGACTCATTATTAGGCACTAATTTGCATATTACTGATTGGATCATCTTGTTATAGACTTTTTGTAAATATAGACTTAGTTTTAGTCTTTTTAGCCCTAATTTGCATATCACTGATGAGATAAACACATCAAGAATGCATATTAATCTAATGATAGATTTTTGACCAAAAAGACACATTTTAGGCACTAATTTGCATATTACTGATTGGATCATCTTGTTATAGACTTTCCTTTATTTTTAGTCTTTTAAGCCCTAATTTGAATATCACTGATGAGATAAACACATCAAGAATACATCTTAATCTAATGATAGATTTTTGACCAAAAAGACACATTATTAGGCACTAATTTGCATATTACTGATTGGATTATCTTAGACATTTTGTAAATATAGACATTTAGTCTTAGTCTTTTTAGCTCTAATTTGCATATCACTGATGAGATAAACACATCGAGTACATCTAAATCTAATGATAGATTTTTGACCAAAAAGACACATTATTAGGCACTAATTTGCATATTACTGATGAGATAAACACATCAAGAATACATCTTAATCTAATGATAGATTTTTGACCAAAACGACACATTATTAGGCACTAATTTGCATATTACTGATTGGATCATCTTGTTATAGACTTTTTATAAATATCGACATTTAGTTTTAGTGTTTTTAGCCCTAATTTGCATATCACTGATGAGATAAACACATCAAGAGTACATCTTAATCTAATGATAGATTTTTGACCAAAAAGACATATTATTAGGCACAAATTTGCATATTACTGATTGGATCATCTTGTTATAGACTTTCCTTTATTTTTAGTCTTTTAAGCCCTAATTTGAATATCACTGATGAGATAAACACATCCAGAATACATCTTAATCTAATGATAGATCTTTGACCAAAAAGATGAGATCATAAGCCTTAATTTGGTTTTGAGACACATATATTTGATCACTATACCATGGGTATAACTGAAGCGGTGACATTATTTTGTATTGTAATTTATGAATGTTCTGACCATCACAAAACGAAAAATAAATTTGGTACACATTGTTGGTTGTTATGTGGTTATTAGCTATATTTGTAATATTGTAAACAAACTTATCTTTTTCATCATCTTCAAAGAAGAATGTCTTTACGGAAATAACTCTTAAATTTGTAACATGAATGAAAAAAATATGCGCTGCAGAGCAAAATACACGGGTTTTAATTTTGTATGATTAGCATTTTAATGAAAGAAATATTTCGATTCAACTTTGTATTTCTTGAAAAAAAACTAACTAACTAGATTTTGCGAAAACTTTAACCCTAATTAGAAGTGGCACAGTCAGTATTTCTAGAAACAATCTATTTTAAGTTTACATTTAGTTAACTAGTTTTTGCGAAAGTTGTTAATTTTAGAATGGGAACCCTAATTAGAAGTGGCACAGTCTGTATTTCTAGGAACAACCTATTTTAAGTTTACATTTGGTTTACTAGTTTTGGGGTAACTTTAGTATGGGACCCTAAATAGAAGTGGTTTTCTGTGGTTATAGGCAATTATGGTTTTCAAGTTTGTGTTTCGTAAATAGTCTAATATAAACATCAATGATTTTTCATTTGAACATGGCAAAATACAATTGTTTCGGTTGTGAAAGAAATGTGTATACCGGAGGTGGCTGAATTTATAGGAATCTGGGTACCCGAGAACAACTTGTACATGACTATGTATGACGTATCTATTCAAATTTGTTTGTCGATAAATTTTGATTTGTATTTTTTATTCGTAGATAAATGTTGATATGTATTTTGTATTTGTATTTTGCGTTCTTAATGTTCTCGAAAATGGGGAATATTACAGTCTGTGCCACTTGAACAACCAATGACAAACTTTCCTCCTGACAAAACCGTCTAAATCCTAACCTGTCAACCCGGGCCGCCACCTTCCCGCCAAAAAAGGTACCGCGCCGAAATTGCCACCATGGCCCCCATTCCCATACAACGGGCCCAAATGCAGCAGAAAGAACAAACATTGCAAACCGACTTATCTCATATACCATCCTTCGACGTTCTCGCAGGGACCAAACCATGATAAATTGACGAACCAATACGCAAACCATTGACTTCCATTCTCGAACAGTCTCTATTGTACGGCGAACAAACATCTGAAGCAAACACAGCATCCATACGGTGATACACATTGCAATTTTTCCTTCCAACTTCCTCTTTTCGACCAGTGAGCGAAGTAGACAGCATACAGCATCCAGGACCCATACCAAACATCGGAATATTCTTCTATCATCCACTCTCAGCAGTACAAGGCTTCGGACATATACTATGACGACATAGACCAGGGTGAGCAGCACAATACCAGTATCCATCTTTGTTTATCGTTTGCTGGAGTCGCAAAGACAGTTTGAAAATGTATCACGCGTCATTTATATACCCAACCCAAGATGTTAGATTCCTGTCGAGAACCATGAACCAATCAGACCTAGAGGATCAAAATTTTCCTCTACCCCTCCAGGTGCACTTTAAAGGTGGTGGCAGGGAAAATTATTGTGTTTGTAAGACTAGTTAGGTGTTGTTTGTTTCAAATTGGTCTATCACTTGACAGGGAGTACACGTGTTACATTTGACAAACAACCAATCAAAAGTCCGGAGTTCATTTCTCCACATTCTTTTATTTTACAGGAATACAAACTTATGTAACGTGCACAGGGGTGAACACTGTGTAATGAAGGTATAGACTAGCGTTCCTCGCTAAATGCGTGCAATGACGGATAAGCACCGGTATTGTTGATGAATTATGAATGTATGTGTCGACCCCCGTTTGAATGAAAGTGTAATGTATAAAATTATGTGAAAACCAGGACGTGGTGACGGGGGCTATTGTCTTGGAATAATAAGGTGTTGTATTTTGTTACCAATTACTCAACTCGTTGACATACAGTTTATTTATTTATTTCACGGAAGGCCGGCAAGTCCCATTTACAGGC
The DNA here is from genome assembly GCF_964340395.1 of Glandiceps talaboti. NCBI lineage: Eukaryota > Metazoa > Hemichordata > Enteropneusta > Spengelidae > Glandiceps > Glandiceps talaboti. The sequence goes on from NC_135554.1 coordinate 3,697,434, forward strand.
TCCTAAAAATGAAAAATTCAAGAATACAAAACACACAAGCATATCAAACAAACAAAACTAACTTAATGCACATTAAAAACACATTTTTCGATTACTTATTCTCTAAGTATGTCAGTCATTTCATGATGAACGAAGAAGTCATAGTCAAATACAGCTGTAAGTCTTGCACAGTCAACCAGTTCAATTCTGATAGAAATCTTTTAAACAGTTCATGTTCTTTCCTACATTGCAATGTCAGATCCCTTACAAAAAACTTTGATAGCTTTGTTAACTTTCTAAGCATGTTAGATCAAAATTTTCTTTTTATAGCTCTAACGGAAACATGGTTACATCCCGATTCAAATTGCTGTCTTTATGATTTGCCTTCCTATACTTTCGTTACTTGTAATCGTGAAGCCTCACAAGGTGGTGGAGTCGCTCTGTATTTTCACAATTCGCTGTCCTTCTCTCGCATTAACACATGTAAAATTAATCACTGCGAATCCATCTTTGGGGAAACTATGATCAACAACAAAAAGATTGTTATAGGCGTTATCTACAGAAGACCCAACACACCTTTTAATGAATTCATTGACAGTTTAGAAGCATGCCTTGATCAGGTGTCAGTGAACGGGCGTGATTGTATTCTCCTTGGCGATATGAATATTGACACATCTTTAGATAGCCCACCCGTTACTCATTACAATACTCTCCTGAATACATACAATATGACACAATTAATTAACACCCCTACCAGAGTTACTAACACCTCACAAATATTACTGACCACTTTATTGAGTCCGGTACAATTGAAACAGACATTTCAGACCACTATCCAATTTTCGGCATTATTAAAAGTCTGCATCACGTTTTTGAAAACAGTACCAAAACACACATCTGCGATTTCAGGAATTACAACAAAGAGGCCTTCTTAGCTGACCTAAGCAATGTATCCTGGCAACCAGTCCACATGTGCGAAGATCCGTCTGAAGCATACAATATTTTTAATGATTTATTTCATACTGTTATCAGAAGACATCTTCGAATAAATACATTTACAAGAACACAAAAGTCAATTAAAAGACCCTGGATCACAAAGGGCTTATTTACATCCATACATACAAAACATAAACTTTTCTCGAAAATGAAAAATCACCCAAGGAATAACCAAATTAAAAATAAGTATAGTAGGTACAGGAATACATTGACGAAGCTCCTTAGGTTGGCTAAGAAAAACTACTACACCAATAAAATTTCAAATGCCTCTGGCAACACCAACAAAACTTGGCTTATTATTAAAGAGATGTTGAACAAAACACATACCAAATGTTCTCCCGATAAATTAACTACAAACAACCCTGGAAACACATGCTTAACAGATACAAGAGATATTGCTCAAGAATTCAATAATTATTTCACTGGTATTGGGCCCAATCTTGCTCAAAAGATTACAAGCAACAAAGACTTTAGACAATACCTGGATGGGAACTACCTCAACTCCTTTTTCTTTCACCCCGTGTCTGAAGAAGACGTCCTTGGAGAAATATTCAAGCTTGATCCCCGCAAAGCTACCGGTCAGGACACAATTAATCCCCTCTTAGTTATACACGCTGCTCACATTATTGCATGCCCTCTCACACATATAATTAACTGTTCTCTCAACAATGGTATTTTTCCAAGTCTACTTAAGATTGCCAAGGTAATACCTATTTATAAAAAAGGTTCGCCATGCGATGTTGGCAATTATCGCCCCATTTCAATTTTGCCCGTAATCAGTAAAGTGTTTGAATCTATTGTCAATCATCAACTTGTTATATATTTTGAAAAATACAACATCCTCATCAAAACTCAGTTTGGTTTCAGGAAAAAACACAGTACTAAGCTTGCCCTGGTTGACCTGATCACTGGTATTGCTAATAAGCTGGACAATGGATATCTGACATGTGGTATATTCATTGATTTGCGGAAAGCCTTTGACACAATAGACCATAGTATTCTTCTACAGTGTCAGAGGCTTGCCTTTACTTTGGTTTAAAAGTTATCTCTCCCAGCGTAAGCAGTGTGTCTGTATAAATAATGTTACCTCGCCATATAGCGAAATACAATGTGGAGTACCACAAGGCTCAATTTTAGGCCCCCTTCTCTTTCTGATTTACATCAATGATATTGTGAACGCTACTGATGCATTTGAATTTCGATTATTTGCCGACGACACAAACTTGTTTCAATTTATCAACAATCCCTCAAATATAATTCAGCTTGATCAATTCCATTTCGACTTCAGGAAAGTCTGTGACTGGTGCGACGCCAATAGGCTCACTATCAATGTAGAAAAAACGAATTTCATGATTATTAAGACTTCGCAAAGATTGGTGAAAACGGAGGGAAGTCTGGGCATCAATCGCTCACAAATTTCACAAGTAACGTCAACCAATTATCATGGCGTGTGTTTGGATCAAAATATGCTTTGGACATCACACATTGAAAAAGTTAGGAAAGCAATTTCTCCAATTAATGGCATAATTTCCAAAATTCGCTATTACGTACCTAAATCTACTCTTCTTCTGCTGTATAACTCTATGATCTTGCCCCATATCTCATATTGTATAGAGATATGGGGCAATACATACAATACATTTCTCAAGCCTATCTTAAACCTTCAAAAGAAAGTTATTCGCTTTATAACTTTTTCAAATATTGGTGCTCCCTCCGCCCCTCTTTTTCAGCAACTAGGAATTCTAAGTGTCCACCAGCAATGCAAATTTAATACTTCTTTATTTATTTTTGATTTGAGGGCCGGTCACTTCCCGCAAACAGTTAACGACTATTTCAACACACCACCAAATACGTATCACACTCGGAATACAACGAGAGATAACTTTTACATTCCAAAAGTAAATCTTACTTTGACGCAACACAATTTTCAGTATGCAGCTGCAAAACATTGGAACTCCTTACCTGAAGAATTGAAAAAAATACAATCCAGGACTACTTTTAAATCTCAGTTAAAACAGTATTTGTTACAAAATTAATTCAGCTTTTTCTACCTTACATTGCATTTAATGCCAGTTGTTATATATTTTTTTTGATGAGAACGCGTTTTGTTTTGTTTGTTTGTTTTTTGTTTGTTTTTGTTTTAATTTCAAATTTGTTTTTGTTTTTGCTTTGGTTATTTTATTTGTTTAATCAATTGTAGTATGGGCCACAAACTTGACTAGTTTGTTTCAAACTATTTCTGTGGTCCAGCCATAAACTCTGTATTCATCCATCAGTTTAATTGTAATATTTATTCCACTGTCTTTTGTACTTCCTCTCTTGTTATGTTGATATGATTTTGAGTTTGTGGCAAATAAAATACTATATCTAAAATACATTATGAGGCAAATATATAAAATCAATATTGTCAGGTGGACAATCTGGAAAATTTGATAAATTAAAGTCAATATTCAAAATACTACAACAAAGACCACTATACGTTGTTATACATGTACATCTGTGAACGGCACAGTGTTTAAAAACATTAAATTTACTGGCATCAGGTTTGTAAACTTTCTAGTTCTCCGATCCGGCATCTGTGGAACTTTAAAATGTAACTTGAAAAGCATATATGGACTATCATAAACATTACTTACACACTTGTAAAAAATACCATGTCTAAAAACATCCTCCGTTGCGCTGAGAGGGGATTGGCAAATCGAAAAACTTGCATAATGTGCATATTGTGTCGGTTAAAAATTATTCCGTTTAATGAATTTTCCAGAACCCTTTCAATGCTAGCCTGTGGTTTATTTTGGCAAGGTTACCAAATGATTGAGCCCTATTCCAGAATACTCCCCATGGGTGATCAAGGTATGCTGTTCCTGCGCCAAACCACAATTGAATGGGGTTGGCTAAGTATCTCCAAATATAGATTACGATCCAACCTCTCCTTGCAAATCCCACACTTATAAAGAAATCTCTTATTATGTATGAACACTGAAGTCGATTACCACTGTTATTTTATACTAGTGTATCATACATTTGCACATCTCCAGAATACGGGAAGTATGCCATATAACTGCACAAATGAAAATCAGCGACAACGTTTTTTTTGTGAGCTTGAAGGGAAGAGGGAACTGGGAAACAATTTGTACAAAATATTTTCTCATCAGCCCCCACCCCTTCCCTAAGTGCTGTTCGTTCCCTCTGTTTGCATTTGCGCGGAAATGTAATTCAGGCCAGATATACTCTCTGTCTAAAATAGGTGGAACAACATTATCCACATATTAGGGCAAGAAATGGCAAGACAACTAGTTTATTAACTGTGGAAAGCTTCATAAGACAGTTGATTTCTCGGGATTCAATTACGATATGAGCAGTCAAATTTTTGGTCGCTTCTTTCTTTATGTGAGGAGGATTTAATTTAGAAGTGTTTAAGACGATTTTTATGAAGATAGCACACTCGAGTAAACATATAACTATCAATCCAACAATATATACCAATGACAACTGTCAATCAAACGTGTCACGTGAACTTATTGCTTTGGTAAATGAAAATATAATTTCATTGAGACACTGACCCGCCCCTGTGCTACATCCAAGTGGGACACACAGAAGTATCTTTATACGCATATAAAGTCCAGATACGTCCTGATAAAGGAAGTCAAAAGTACAAACCATGTTTGGCAGTGTCATTTCATTTTGGTACATGCAAATGTATAATTGTTTTTTCTTCTGAGCTAACATAAAATGGAATATTAATGCTAGTACCTTTAGAATTCAAACTGTTCTTACTACATTTATCAAGTAAACAAATATACCTCACGTCTGAATAAAGACTTGAATATGTGCTGAACAAGAAAAAATGAATCGATTAACTAGAGATTCTTACATTAATACTTTGGTGACTTCTGCACAAATGTTGAAGACATTCATTGACATCACTGTACCAGTCATTCTGTAACGTACACGTACTATAGCGTAGAATGCTTGCCAATATTCGAAAATACAATACTGCAATGACTATATGCAATACTGCAATGACTATATGCAATACTGCAATGACTATATGCAATACTGCAATGACTATATGCGATATGACTGCATGAGATGACTATATGCGATATGACTACATGAGGTGACTACATGCGATATGACTACATGCGATGTGACTACATGAGATGACTACATGCGATATGACTACATGAGATGACTACATGCGATATGACTACATGAGGTGACTACATGCGATATGACTACATGAGATGACTACATGCGATATGACTACATGAGATGACTACATGCGATATGACTACATGAGGTGACTACATGCGATATGACTACATGCGATGTGACTACATGAAATGACTACATGTACATGCGATATGACTACATGAGATGACTACATGCGATATGACTACATGAGATGACTACATGCGACATGACTACATGAGATGACTATATGCAATACTGCGATGCGAGATGATGACATGATATGCGGCGATTTTGTAATGACGTTATGCCATTCGTAGATTATTCAATACGCATAATACGAGTATTGATATGAAACAGGCTAGGGAGTACTCCTCAGCATGTTGCACCGTTGCACGTGGTAAGAGGTGGACCATTTGATATCCGGGGGGGGGGGGGCTTGGAAGATTTCGGGGAAAAAAAGATGCCAAATGGATTTGCTTGAAAAAAAATCCGGATATGAGAGGGTGATGGGAAAAAAAGACGGACCACTACTGCTAGAAAAAAAAATGTCTTGGCAGGGAAATGATGCACAGGTTCGAGTATAATGTTCAACTTGCTCGTACCTCTCCAACCAGGACACTTGTCAAATCATGACAAACAGTTTCAAACACATGTCAGGTACCAGTCAGTTTCGTTAGCATGTGGTACATATATATATATTTGTTCTTTTCTCTGTTTCTTTCATAAATGGTTTAAATATTACTTCATGTAAGGGTTCATAAATAACTATACATAACATTATACATATAATACATGTATTACCTTGCTACCACACTAGTTACAGAACATGCCATGTAAGTGTTTGGCTGTTTCACAATCAGTGCTTCACTTATCTTACACTTTGGGGCAAAAGTGAACTTGAAGGTTTTGTAATGGTAACCTTCATACTATTGGATAGTTTATAAAAGAACTTAATCTAAATTGTTCTAGTCTCTTCAGTATGAATTTGTCAAAAGGGATGCTATACTTCCTATTTCAGACACTACATGTATCGACACCACAACTCAAATTCAAGTTTCTATTGTACACTAGGTATGACCTCCTAAAGTGCTCTAACACATCAGTAACTTTACTATACATGCTATATCAATGCCCCTATACCAATGTTACAGGCCCACTTTTATAACATGGAAAACTTAGGTAAAAAGTTATATTTACTTTAGCTTTTCGATGCTTGGCAATATATATCTCAGAGGCTATGCATGACCTAAAAATTGCCTAAATAGAAACAAAAAACTGCAGATCTGGCGGGGGGGACCCCTTGCACTCCATCACCCCAGAGGCCACTCATTCGTTAAACCAACAATAAGATTCACCAAAATTGGTAAAAAAAAACGTAGACATGTCCAAGCCTCAAATCAAAGTTCTTCCCTCCACCTCTTACTGTCAAGATGCTATGGAACTTTATTTCAAACATGTTTCAACCTTATGTAGTTGCTTTTTACATGTTAGAGCTGCCTTGTAAAGCTTGTAAATTATTGTCTGAAAGTGTCTGTGAATAGCCTAAACATTGCCTTTAGAAGTAAAAAACCTCCAGGGCTTCTAGGGGGGACCCCCAAGAACCCCCCGTAAGAGGTAGACATGTTCCAGTCTCAAATCAAAGTTCTTTCCTCCACCTCTTACTGTCAAGATGCTATGAAACTTTATTTCAAAAATGTTTCAACCTCACAGAGTTGCTTTTTACATGTTAGAGCTGTCTTGTAAAATTTGTAAATTATTGTCTGAAAGTGTCTGTGAATAGCCTAAACATTGCCTTTAGAAGTAAAAATCCTCCAGGCCGTTTTGTAGAACCCTAGAACCCCCCCCCCCATTCACACACACAATAACACACAAGAGGTGGACATATCCCAGTCTCAAAGCTCTTCCCTCTACAACTTACTGTCAGATGCTATGAAACTTTATTCAGGGGGGTCAGTGACTTTTTGTCGGCCCAATGGAAAAAAAAAAACACTGACACCCCCCATCCCCCAAGCTTGAGAAACTGACTGGTCTATCTGAATGTTTGAGCTCACCAATCAAGTTTCCGATTTGTATTTTCAGTGTGTCATGGCATAAAAACTGTCAACGATGTTTATTTAATTGAAAATCAAACATGTATGAAATATGTAGTTTTCTAAATATAATATGTGTGTGATAGAACATCTTTTTACTCTCTCTATTACCGTGTGCCAAAACCAAACAGAAAATTGTGGCAACAAATGTAGGTGTTCAACATTGACGTAAAAAAAATCCGGACATCTCAAAGAAGCAAAGAAAAAAGTTGCCAGCATAGGCGAAGGAGAAAAAAATAATTCTCAGGCAAGCAGGTGGGGAAAAAAATAATGACTCTCCACCAATCTTCAAAGCCCCCCAGGATATCGAATGGTCTACCCCTTATGCATATTGAATAATCTACGAATGGCATAACGTCATTACAAAATCGCCGCATATCATGTCATCATCTCGCATCGCAGTATAGCATGTAGTCATCTCATGTAGTCATATCGCATGTAGTCATCTCATGTAGTCACATCGCATGTAGTCACCTCATGTAGTCATATCGCATGTAGTCATCTCATGTAGTCATATCGCATGTAGTCATCTCATGTAGTCATCTAATGTAGTCGCATCGCATGTAGTCACCTCATGTAGTCATATCGCACGTAGTCATCTCATGTAGTCATATCGCATATAGTCATTGCAGTATTGCATATAGTCATTGCAGTATTGCATATAGTCATTGCAGTATTGAATTTTCGAATATTGGCAGGCATTCAACGCCATAGTATGTATGTATGTATGTATGTATGTATGTATGTATGTATGTATGTATGTATGTATGTATGTATGTATGTATGTATGTATGTGTGTGTGTGTGTGTGTATGTATGTATGTATGTATGTATGTATGTATGTATGTATGTACGTATGTATGTATGTACGTACGTACGTACGTACGCATATCATGCATGCATGCATGTATGTATGTATGTATGTATGTATGTATGTATGTATGTATGTACGTACGTACGTACGTACGTACGTACGTGTGTGTGTGTGTGTGTATATGTATGTACGTACGTACGTACGTACGTACGTCTGTGTGTGTGTGTGTGTATATGTATGTACGTACGTACGTACGTACGTCTGTGTGTGTGTGTGTGTGTACGTACGTACGTATATGTATGTATGTATGTATGTATGTATGTATGTATGTATGTACGTACGTACGTACGTACGTGTGTGTGTGTGTGTATATGTATGTACGTACGTACGTCTCTGTGTGTGTGTGTGTGTGTACGTACGTACGTACGTACGTACGTACGTACGTATGTATGTATGTACGTACGTACGTACGTACGCACGCACGCATGCATGTATGTATGTATGTATGTATGTATGTATGTATGTATGTATGTATGTATGTATGTATAAAGATATGCATATGGAACTAATAAATCAGTCCGTATAAATAGCTGTTAAATCCGACGTTTCGAATAAATAGTCTTTTTCAAAGGAAAAATCGGTGAGACATAGAAATGTTAGGTCAAAACCCGAACATTTCTAAATATAATGGAACAAAACCGCGCGTGATATATAAACGGTTTAAACGTGGGAAAAGTTCTTATATTGGCACGCACCAAATAAAACCCAATAGAATACGCCTGAACTTTAAAAAATACCCAGTGATTAGATTGGGAAAGACGAGAATAATCTATTAATTCCAAGGGGTTCCAGCGTTCCATGACGGAAAATGATTTCTTCTTCCTTTAACTTCAATGCTTTCTCATCACCAGAAATGGTGCAATTGGTTATTTTAACATGCAGTATTATTACTACGCGCGCGCGCGCGTGTGTGTGTGTGTGTGTGTGTGTGTGTGAGTGAGTGTGTGTCTCTCTGTGTGTGTGTGTGAGTGTGTGTGTCTGTCTCTCTCTCTCTCTCTGTGTGTGTGTGTGTGTGTGTGTGTGTGTGTGTGTGTGTGTGTGTGTGTGTGTGTGTGTGTGTGTGTGTGTGTGTGTAGGAGTGGGGCAGTTCGATTCACCATTAACCGGAATACAGCTACATACCATTCACAAATAATGCGATGTTAAAATAACCAATTGCAACTCATGATCCGATCAAAACACAAATAAGAGACATGCTATATTTAAACTACAACACATAAGACAAACAGACAGACAGACAGACAGACAGACAGACAGACAGACAGACAGCCAGACAAACGAACAAACGAACAAACAAATGAAAAACAAAACAAAAAACAAAAACAAGCAAACACAAACACACATATACACACAGCGAAGTTATTTGCATACCTGTGTATTACTAGTATACAATATACATTGACAGAACTGTATAATCGAGAGTATAATAACATATTTCACATAGCATCGTGCAATCAACACTGCCTGTCAACTTATCACAATGTCAGCAGACCATATGTTATACGTACTATATTAGTATATTGTACACAAGCAGACAACAGTCTCCCCTGTCCCTTAGTAGTTGTGCACACAACGTGTAAAGTGGTGATAATATAAATCTCAAAGAGCACTACGTACAATGTACTCGACGACTATATATATGTCAGGTGAAGGTTCAAACCAAGGGACAATTAAGACGGTAAAACCGTGATAAAAGTGTAACCGGGGTCACTAAGCTTCACCACAATACAATTTTTTTTAATTACTAGTTCTCTGTAACGGTCAGTTTTACTATGTAATGTATATATGTAAATATAAGTCCACTTCAGAATCCTTTAAAGATTCCAGCGATAGTCTCAAAGTTCTCAATTGTTCATGAATAGTCTTTGTAGATACTCGTAATAGTCTTTGTAGATACTCGTAATAGTCTTTGTAGATACTGGTAATAGTCTTCGCAATTACTCTGTAATAATATAGTTTATATAAATATTTGGTTCAAAAATATACTCGATGTAAATATTCCGTTTAACGTAACTATAGTCTCTGGAAGTACTCGTTTCGACGATACAAACTCTGTAAATTATCGAAATGTAGCAGACACGTTGAAGATATTCAGTTCAACCGTTAAATAGACGAACCTCAACGTTCTATATGTATTGCATTTGTTTCAATCGATGAAATAATTACACTTTATCAGTTACTATTTATACAACGTCTCACTAGTTTACAACTCACGTATTTGTAGCTTACTCTCATTCACGATGTTATAGTTTGCTTCCATGGCCACTCCACGAAGATGTAGCTTACTTCCACTCGAGTCGAACCTGACAAGCTCGTCACCAGTTGGAATATATACGTCTAATTCCAACGGCGAGGTTTCCAATTCATCACAAAGTGTGCATGCATTACCAGTCTTCAAATTCACCGCAATCCTGCCGACTACGGGGTCACTAAATGACTGGGGCGAAGAGACGCGTGTGTTATACTCTTTGCAAGACTTTCTTCACTCAATGAGGTGTAGACAATAGGAAACAAACCTACAATGAGAATACAAAAGGGAAAAGTTAAAGTTTACACAACTCAAAGTAGATAGATGATAAGACGAACATGACAATAATTCATTAAATACAACTAATATAAGTAAAACAAGTATACTTGTGAATTATAACTAAATGAACTCTTACTCCGCACGTTGGCTGAACCTTGCTAGAGACAGTTGAGTGACGCTACCAACGGCAAGGTGCCCGTTCTGGAAGTGTGTAACATACAGGGGCTAACACATCATTGGGTGTACAGTGACAACTGATAACGATATCATTTCTTTGGAGTGAGATTATGATTTTTGAGACTATAAACCTTGTACGTACATTAACAACTAACGGCCTCTTTGAATTTGTTTTATTGAATTGATATCATCAATGAAAACTGCGATCCTCCCCTAACTGAGAAGAGAAGATAATATTAAATAATAATCTAAACAATTGCTTCAGAAAAAACAACACATCCATATCTATGACCGTCAACACGTTCAATATTTGCTGCAGCTGTTTATACATATAAATCTAAAAGTACAACGAGATTTGTAGCCCAATTGCAAGTTCCAAATAACATCTGCTTATAATAAAACAAACAAACAAACAAACAAACAAACAAACACACACACATACATACATACATACATACAAACAAACAAACAAACAAACAAACAAACAAACAAACGAACAAAACAGAGCAATTGTTGCAAGGAGGCAAAAAACAAAAGTAAGTTGAACAGTGACCTGCCTGAGACGAACATTAGCCAAACATTCGCTGACTGCATATACACGCATGTCAGCCTTCCGAGGCCAGAGAGATTGCGATCGGTTTTGTGTTTTGATGTTCACGATAAGGGAGCCGTAATTATTTATGACATGAGGAGGGGGGGGGGGGGTTCAGAGAAATTGCTTTGAAAATGTGAGTAACCCCCCCCCCCCTGCCTGGTTTGAACTTTTTTCGTACCCCCCTCATTGACTCAAAATGTTTTCGTAACCCCCACACCATTTTACAGTCATAACTTTTAATGGCGTTCTACAAACATTACACAAATTGAGGTTGAGTGTATATTCCATTGAGACATACATACATACATACATACATACATACATACATACACACACACACACACACACACACACACACACACACCTACATACCTACCTACCTACCTACCTACCTACCTACCTACCTACCTACCTATGCATGCATACAAAGCCACACTTTTTAATTTGAAATTGAATTTCCTCATAACATGATGGATGTTGCTTGTTTCAAAAGGAAGAGGTGACAATGAATGTAGTTTATTCCCTAAGTAGTCAGGAACATTGGAAATTAGACGATATAAATTGAATCGAAGTTTGAGGGTGCCAAGTGGGAGTGGGTACTGTGCAGATTTTTGAAATTCAAGGACTAAAACTCGGAATATATGCTTTCTAACATGTCAAGGTAGTAATAATACTGCATAAATTTGAGTAGCCCCCTTTCACGCCCCATTTTTGATTACCCCCCTCCCTTTCACTCCCCAGGTTTTGAGGGAGCCCGCCCCCCCCCCCCCAGCTCTTTTCCTCCGACCCGGCCCCAAGGTCATAAATAATGACGGCTCCCTTTAGGGACCGGTCAGTTTCTCCAGCCTGGGGGGGGGCGGTGGATTCTTAAATCGGGCCGACAAAAAGTCACTGACCCCCCCTATCTGTAAAACCAAAAACAGGCTGACCCCCCCTATCACATAATTCTAAAACATGATGACCCCCCCCCCCCCCCATATATAATATTTGCATGACAGGTATTTTTTTATCATGACTCAGTGTGGACTGCTTGACTGTCTTGCATCTACTTTATAAGATCCCAGGTTAGCACTATCATATTTATAATTATTGACTACACAGGGTAAATATATTCGAAAAGGAGTTTAATAGCATCTTGGCTGTGAAAGGTAGGAAAGCTTGAGAAGGGAATATGTACATCTGTTGTGGGGGTCCTAGGGGGTCTCCCCCTAGAAGCCCAGGAGGTTTTTAACTCTGAAAAGTCAATTTTGAGACTATTCAGACATTTTCAGAAAATAATTTCCAAGCTTTACAAGACAGCACCAACATGTAAAATGCAACTACATAAGGTTGAAATATTTTTGAAATATAGTTTGATAGGATCTTGACAGTAAGAGGTAGGGGGAAGATCTTGAGACTAGGATGTGTACACCTCATGTGGGGGGGGGGGGTCCTAGGGGGTCTCCCCCTAGAAGCCCTGGAGGTTTTTAACTCTGAAAAGTCAATTTTGAGACTATTCAGACCCTTTCAGACAATAATTTCCAAGCCTTACAAGACAACACCAACATGTTAAAAGCAACTACATAGGGTTGAAATACTTTTGAAATATACTTTGATAGCATCTTGACAGTAAGAGGGGAAGAGCTTGAGACTGGGATATGTCCACCTCATGTGGTGGGTCTGAGGGGGGTCTCCCTCTAGAAACCCTGGAGGATTTTTACTCTTAAAGCCAATATTTAGGCTATTCAGACCCTTTCAAGCAATAACTTAATCCATGCTTTAGAAGACAGCAAGTATCAGAAACTATTCTTTATAACTTACACTAAGGGTTGAAATATGTTCTTAAAAAGTTTAAATGGCATCATTATATACATGTAGTAAAGGTCAGCACATCTATAATGGTAGTATCATTGGTAGGGGAGATTTGGAGTTTAAGGCAATTTTAGACTATCTTGGCAAAAACGTTTCAGATCTTGAAAAGACAATATCATATTAAATTAGAATAGGGTGAAAATATTTAAGAAAAGTTTAATACCATTATGACAGTAAAAAGGTTGTTGGTGCATCTGATTGTTGGTTGAATGTATGAGTGACCTCTGGGGGTGAGGGAGTCCTTGGGGTTTTCCCCCTGGCAGATCTGGAGTTTTTTGGTTGAGATTCTAAGGCAATGTTTAGGTTATTCATAACCTTTGAGGTAATATATCCAAGCTTCGAAAAGCTAACATAAAACGTTTTTAAATGAGTTTCTCATATCACATAAAATGGAATGTAACATTAGTATATAGGGGCATTAATATTGCATGTATAATAAGGTCACCGGTATGTTAGAGAACTTTAGGTGGTCATACCTAGTGTATAATAGTAACTGGAATCTGCTGAGATGTGGTGATTTGTAGTGTCAATAGCATGACGAGTAGAACAATTTAGATTCACTTCATTTATAAACTATCTATGAAAATTACCATTACGAAACCTTCAAGTTCACTTTTGCCCCAAACTGCAATATAAGCGAAGCATTGATTGTGAAACAGCCAAGCATTTACATGACATGTTCTGTAACTAGTGTGGTAGGTAGGTAATACCGGTACATGTATATGAATATGTATAGTTAGGTTTGAACTAATAAGTAATGTTAAAGAATTCATGTAAGAAACAGGGACAAGAACAAATATTTACATGTACCACATTTCAGACAAGGCTATATGCCATTGTAGAAAGGCTTTTTTTTCTTCCATCACAATCTAAAACACAATGACCCCCCCTATCCACAATTTTCAAAACAGCATGACCCCCCCTACTGCCAATTTCAAAAACAGGGTGACCCCCCCTACCAATCCACCGCCCCCCCCCCAGGCCGAAGAAACTGACCGGTCCCTTACCTTTTCCCGGTAATAAGATGTGGAAAAAAATCATTATTGATATAAAATTGTGATTGCATTTATATTACTAAGCTACGTAATAACCATAGATTTTTTTGCACAATTTCGGTTTTATTTGTATAAGCAACGAGGCCTGTCAAGTACTATGTATATACAGATACATTTTAAAAATCTTTTCTCTGCAGTAAAGTCTGAGAACAATAAGGATTTTGTAATGAACAGTTTGTCTAATGTTAATGACCCTCCACAGCTGATTTCTGTTCAAGACATCAGATCTGCCATTGAAAGTATGGATAAGGGTAAAGCGTGTGGCCTTGATGGCATTTATACTGAGCACTTAAATTTCTGCGGATAGCAGGTTTTCTGTCTTTTTGGCCATACTTTTCAATATTTGTGTTTTACACGGGTATTTGCCACCAGATATGATTTCTACCGTTTTGGTGCCTATCATTAAGGATAAGGCTGGGATGTCACTGGGATGTAACTATAGATCTATTGCCCTTTCATCTGTCATTTCAAAAGTGCTTAAACATGTTCTGTATCGAGTCACATTTGTATATTTCTGACAATCAATTTGGTTTTAAGGCTAAACACTCTACTGACCAATGTATCTATCTCCTGAAGGAAGTTATCCAATTTTATAAGTCTCATAAGAATCCCATGTTTTTATGTTTTATGGATGCTTCTAAAGCATTCGATCGGGTTAATCACTGGTCACTAAAAGCTTTTACTGAGAGGAGTTCCTGTAATTTTTGTTCGTTTGATAGTATTTTGGTATAGATCTCAGTTAGTGTGTGTTAAATGGGGAGCTGTCGTCTCCTCTACCTTCACTGTTCTTAATGGCGTTCGCCAAGGGGGATTTTATCTCCACGTTTTTTAACGTTTACATTGATGAGCCGAGCCATCGTTTGTCTTCTCATAAGGTTGGATGTCTGATTAGTAGTAGACTTTTGAATCACATTTCATATGCTGATGATTTGATTGTCTTCAGCCCCTCTAGCAAGGGCTTACAAAAGCTTATTCATGTTTGCAAGATTCACGGTATCGAACATGATATTATCTATAATCAGAAAACAAACAGCTTGTATGGTTGTCATGCCCAAAAACTGTAAGCTTTTAAACACCCCTGTTATTTCTTTGAATGATAATGAGCTTTCGTTTGTCAACTCATGCAAATTTCTGGGTGTATTTGTTCTCAGTAGCTTCATGGATGATGATGATGATATTACTAGACAAATGTAAAGATAAAGATAAAGTAAACATGTGTATAGCGCCAAAATCCAAAAATAAAAATTGTTCAGAGGCTCTTCACAAAATATATTTAAAAAAAAGAAAAAAAGAAACTTTCCATAAAATACACAAAGTCTAAATTATGCAATGGAGAAGAAAACGTTCCACAAATGTTCCTTATGTCTAAAAATATCAAAAATAAGTTTAAGTTCAGATAATACGCTTAGAAATACGCTTCTCTAAAAAGGTAAGTCTTGATACTCCCTTTAAAAGATGACACTGTTTGACATTGTTTGATTTCCTGTGGTAATTTATTCCATAGTTCTGGTGCAGCAGTAACAAACGCACGTTTTCCATAAGTATGTTGAGCTGGGTTAATTGTGAGAAGAAATTTGTCCTTTGACCGAAGTTCGCGTAGAGGCTCATACCGATTGAGTAGATTTGATAGATATGGCGGTGCTAAGCCATGCAGTGCCTTGAACGTAATCAGAAGAAGCTTGAACTTAATTCGTTGCTGTATTGGAAGCCAGTGAAGTTTGAACAGTACGGGTGTTATGTGGTTTGTCTTCTTGGTCCTGGTGATTAATCGCGCACATGTATTTTGAACACACTGTAATTACTTTGTAATGTGATTACTTTACGTACGTGGTAACTTTCTATGCAGGAATTTTGCATTTTGTTCTAGTGAGTGTGGTCTGAAAACGTACAACAAAGTTTGAGTTGCGTATAATAATTGTTTTAGAATTTTTAAAAATTTGTCCAGGCGGTGTAGTATTAGTTCTTTGTTTGTTTGTTACTCAGTTTTGTATGTTGGTGAACTTGTCCGGGAAAGTGTTTATAATTTTCTTTGAGAGTTTTAGGTAGTAGTAATGTTTATGTACAGTGTGTTTACTCATGTATATACCACGACTCCAGTGCAGGCACTGGAGAGATATTCTTTATTGATTTATATCACTATTTGTTTTTTGTATTAGTTTGGTTTTTTTAATGTATTTTCTTGTAAATTCCTGGTGTATTTCTTTTACATGGGCCTTGAGCCTGATCCAAACAATAAAAATAAATGAATAGATAAATATATCAAGGCAGTTGTGAAAAGGCGATCGCCAAGTGGTGGTTGCGCAAAGCATTATGGGTATCCAATTTCCATTCCGTTGGATGTCACACACCCAAAATGGCGTCAGGGGCGGCTAAGTGCTGCTATATACTTGTGGATTTACTATTGCTGTGTATTGGTGAGTTTGATATTTAAGGTTTAAACATTATGTGTGTAAAAGTGACACGTTGTCATTGTAGCATGTGTACAGTGGCCTTGTTACAACAAGTTGTTATAGCCGGTACCCGAATACATATACGTTATGTTTACATTGTATAACGCTATGCACTTTCACTGGCTCAACATGTTGTTGAGTGCACACTGCAGGTAAAATACCCAATGTAGTCATACATCAACGTACTCTCACCGATGCACTGTATGACATCATGTCCATGGACACTTTCTGAAAATAATCGAATACAGATCTCTTTACAAGTGTTTTCATTCGTCTGTGAATTGCAATGTGCAGACGACGTAAATAGTGGACGAAGTTTGTAAAACACAGTGTAAACACTTTAGACACATGATTTGGTCGACTACCTGTCAATTGATCAGTATGCACGAACAAAGTCTGTCTGTCACGTAGGATCACTTTTCGACAATTGTCAGTTTTCAAATACACAATACACCGTGAAACTTATTTAGAAACAAATACAAACACCAAAGTATAATATCACATGTTGAGTTTATAATTAAATTTTTTAATGGAGTGGTTTACACAAATGATTGCAAATAAAGCTGATATAAGTATTACTTGTATGTTAATATCCATTCGTGTCCTGTAAGCACAGTTGCACTGGGATATTTTAGGTATGTATACAATATTTCTATACTAGATCAAGTCCAAATACTAGGTTTATATATAATATTTCTATACTAGATCAAGTCCAAATACTAGGTTTATATACAATATTTCTATACTAGATCAAGTCTGAATACTAGGTTTATATACAATATTTCTATACTAGATCAAGTCCAAATACTAGGTGTATATACAATATTTCTATACTAGATCAAGTCTGAATACTAGGTTTACATACAATATTTCTATACTTAGATCAAGTCCAAATACTAGGTTTATATATAATATTTCTATACTAGATCAAGTCCAAATACTAGGTTTATATACAATATTTCTATACTAGATCAAGTCCAAATACTAGGTTTATATATAATATTTCTATACTAGATCAAGTCCAAATACTAGGTTTATATACAATATTTCTATACTTAGATCAAGTCCAAATACTAGGTTTATATACAATATTTCTATACTAGATCAAGTCCAAATACTAGGTTTATATACAGTATTTCTATACTAGATCAAGTCCAAATACTAGGTTTATATACAATATTTCTATACTAGATCAAGTCCAAATACTAGGTTTATATACAATATTTCTATACTAGATCAAGTCCAAATACTAGGTTTATATACAATATTTCTATACTAGATCAAGTCTGAATACTAGGTTTATATACAATATTTCTATACTAGATCAAGTCCAAATACTAGGTTTATATACAATATTTCTATACTTAGATCAAGTCCAAATACTAGGTTTATATATAATATTTCTATACTAGATCAAGTCCAAATACTAGGTTTATATACAATATTTCTATACTAGATCAAGTCTGAATACTAGGTTTATATACAATATTTCTATACTTAGATCAAGTCCAAATACTAGGTTTATATATAATATTTCTATACTAGATCAAGTCCAAATACTAGGTTTATATACAATATTTCTATACTTAGATCAAGTCCAAATACTAGGTTTATATATAATATTTCTATACTAGATCAAGTCCAAATACTAGGTTTATATACAATATTTCTATACTTAGATCAAGTCCAAATACTAGGTTTATATATAATATTTCTATACTAGATCAAGTCCAAATACTAGGTTTATATATAATATTTCTATACTTAGATCAAGTCCAAATACTAGGTTTATGTACAATATTTCTATACTTAGATCAAGTCTGAATACTAGGTTTATATACAATATTTCTATACTAGATCAAGTCCAAATACTAGGTTTATATACAATATTTCTATACTTAGATCAAGTCTAAATACTAGGTTTATATACAATATTTCTATATTTCTGTAAAGTCTAGTATCACAGTATCGACTCATAGTACTAAAATGATAAAACAGTGAAGCAGAGATTAAGAGAAATATATCAACAAACAAATTGATATTTTCAATGTTTCAAGTTTGTGGCTAATGACTCTTCCATTTGGCTGATTGAAAAATATTAATCTAATGGGTATGATGTTTTTTGAAATCAACAACTGCATAGAGTGTTGACTTTCTTTAAAATGTTTTGTAACGTATTGTGAGAGCTGTTGCTAATTACTTCTTGTCCTTGTCAGGGAATTAGATGTCATTCAATAAAATAAATTTTGATGGTCAACACCCTGGAAAATGACCCAAATCAATATAGATACCCCTGGAAAACTGACGGAAAGCCCTGGAATTTTTTTTTACTCTAAGTGTTCGAACCCTGTGTATCACTGTGTCATTGTTTGAGTTTGTTTTTATTTTAGTGATCTCAGTATGACTTTATATCTACTATTTTTACAGTTGCTGCTCCAATTGTCATTGTCCAATTTGGATTACTACCTATTTATGAACGTGGATTTTTCTGCAATGATGACAGTATAAGATATCCGTATAAAGACAGCACAGTTACAAATATTATGCTGTATTCAGTATCAGTTGGACTACCATTTTTATTTGTAAGTATAATCCAATTATTACAATGAATGCAATCCCAGAATTCCTTACCCCCAGTGTACAGCACTCGGCAGTCGGTGCATGGCTTATTCTAGATTAGACTGTAAGATACGCTGTGGTGTTTCGCCCTCACCGGCCTCTCACATGTAGGGTTGGCTGATGTGTGAGGGCACCCCGTCACGGCATATCTTATCGACTAATTCTAGATATGTGATGTGATATAGATAATAGAGGTGTTGTAAGTAACATTTTGTGACTTACTTGACATCAAGTAAATCAGTCTCCCCTTTGTTCACCTTGAAGTCAAGTTTTTGGGGGACTGTGTCTTGTTAGTTACTAAGACTAGAGAAACATTTACATACCATTTGGGAGAGCATTGTAACAATTCAGATTGTATAGTGTAATTTGATCATGTACAGTAGTATCATGCCTATCACAGGTATATTCAATAAGTTTACACTTAGGCCAAATAATAAAATCATGTACAATAGTAGCATGCCTATCACAGGTATATTCAATAAGTTTACACTTAGGCCAAATAATAAAATCATGTACAGTAGTATCATGCCTATCACAGGTATATTCAATAAGTTTACACTTTGGCCAAATAATAAAATCATGTACAGTAGTAGCATGCCTATCACAGGTATATTCAATAAGTTTACACTTTGGCCAAATAATAAAATCATGTACAGTAGTAGCATGCCTATCACAGGTATATTCAATAAGTTTACACTTAGGCCAAATAATAAAATCATGTACAGTAGTATCATGCCTATCACAGGTATATTCAATAAGTTTACACTTTGGCCAAATAATAAAATCATGTACAATAGTAGCATGCCTATCACAGGTATATTCAATAAGTTTACACTTAGGCCAAATAATAAAATCATGTACAGTAGTAGCATGCCTATCACAGGTATATTCAATAAGTTTACACTTAGGCCAAATAATAAAATCATGTACAGTAGTATCATGCCTATCACAGGTATATTCAATAAGTTTACACTTAGGCCAAATAATAAAATCATGTACAGTAGTATCATGCCTATCACAGGTATATTCAATAAGTTTACACTTTGGCCAAATAATAAAATCATGTACAATAGTAGCATGCCTATCACAGGTATATTCAATAAGTTTACACTTAGGCCAAATAATAAAATCATGTACAATAGTAGCATGCCTATCACAGGTATATTCAATAAGTTTACACTTTGGCCAAATAATAAAATCATGTACAATAGTAGCATGCCTATCACAGGTATATTCAATAAGTTTACACTTAGGCCAAATAATAAAATCATGTGGTTCCGATTACACTGAATTTTAGAACAGGTGGGGAAGGTAGATTTTTTATTCTGTTTTGTAACATTTTTTTCATGTGTGACTGTTAGTGTCAAGTTCAGGTTTCCACTGTTTTCCAATGGTCGCTGTGTTGTTTATTTCTTCCTATCAAATGTACAGCCATTACAGATTGGAAGAACAGTTTTATTTTGTCTTTTTAAGTTGATGGCAGTTCCACTATTTCTCATGAGACTTCACAATTTTTGTAATTTTATTATTTTTTCTTGAATACGTAGGTGCTAGGTGGGGTCGGGTAAACGGAATGAAACAATTATTTTTTTTAGGCCTTAGTACTAGTAGGTAGTTCATTGTTCTCCATGAGCGATATAGCAAACCTATCTGTAATTGACTTGAATATAGCAAACCTACATGTACATACATATATTATAAAACCTGACATACATATAGACACACATGTACATGTACATTGAAAATGATAGTCCAAAGTACTCTGTATCATGTAAACAATTGAACCAAATCAAACCATGGCCTGGTTGCTAACTATCAGTTCAAGCCTTTAAGGTTTGATTGGTCTCTCAGACCTTTGTAAAAAAAACTCTCCTTAGACACTGAGTTACTACCAAACAGTAGTTATATTACAGGTGTTTTTAAAATTGAAATGAAAACTTTATTAATAGTGTGGTATAGAAATAATATTTATTTATTCCCAGAAATATAGATATGAAATTAAAAGATACAGAAACATAGATATGAAATTAAAAGATACAGAAATATAGATATGAAATTAAAAGATACAGAAATATAGATATGAAATTAAAAGATACAGAAACATAGATATGAAATTAAAAGATACAGAAATATAGATATGAAATTAAAAGATACAGAAATATAGATATGAAATTAAAAGATACAGAAATATAGATATGAAATTAAAAGATACAGAAACATAGATATGAAATTAAAAGATACAGCAGTATACTCATAATAAATGATTACATGATACAAGGAAAAGGAGATTAGAAGTAGTTGACCAGCAACTAATCAAAAGACAATATCTGGATTTTCAAAATTATTTTAAAAAAACAGTCAGTTCCAAAGACACTGCAGATACAGTCCTGAGATATACATTGAACGGAAATGAAAACAAGTGATGAGTTGTCTACTGGTGATGAAACTAACTGGATAAGTGTAGATATTGTTTGTTTTTTCATTTGTATTTTGTAGTCTATAATTATTAATTGATAAATACAGTCTATGTTAATTCAAATCTTGTTTTCTGTACAAACATAGATTGTCGTCATAGAAGCTGTCCTCTATGCATATAGAAAAAACCATCAGTTGGAATACTTAGCCTCCAGCAGCTTTAACAGATGTTGTTGTGGCGTACCTATCAATCCATATTTATTTCGAACCTACAAAGCCATCGGAATATTCTTGTTTGGTGCTGCTGTAACCATGAATATCACAAACATGACAAAAAATATGATTGGACGATTGAGGCCACATTTCATTGACATTTGTCAACCAGACTTCTCCCTGATCAATTGTACAGATGGATATATAATGCAGTATACATGTTTAGGAGATAACGAAGACAGGATACACGATGCAAGGTTAGAAGAATTCTATATAAACATTTAATTAAATGTTTTTATTGCGTAATACTAATCACAAACTGGACTGAATAGGCTTGGCGAAGTTTTGTATGTGAGTGTGTGTGTGTGTGTGTGTGTGTGTGTGTGTGTGTGTGTGTGTGTCTCTGTGTGTGTGTGTGTGTGTGTGAGTGTGTGTCTGTCTGTGTGTGTGTGTCTGTGTGTGTGTGTATGTGTGTGTGTCTGTGTGTGTGTGTGTGTGTCTGTGTGTGTGTGTGTGTGTGTGGATGTGTGTGTGTGTGTATGTGTGTGTATGTCTGTATGTCTGTGTGTGAATGTGTGTGTGTCTGTGTGTGTGTCTGTGTGTTCACATTTATTTGATATAGTTCAGTTTCTTTCTTCTCAATGTAAACACAAAACAGATGAGATTTGCTTTAACTTGCTATGAGTCCATTTTCTTTTTTATCCCTTAAAGGGCAGCTCCAAAGTCATTGGAGCAGCAAGGTAGACCGTGTAGATATTGGTATTTTGGGGCATATTGTACTGTTTAAAGCATGTTACTTGAAAAGCTCACAAGTATAAAGCTAGTTTCAGATTCAGAATCAGATTCACATTGGAGGATAATTGAGCCTCATGTTCAGACTAGTCTCATATTGAGCCTCAAATTCAGCATCATACCACCCTCATATAATTGTCACTTACCTTGGTATTTACCACCACCATAATTGTCACTTACCTTGGTATTTACCACCACCATAATTGTCACTTACCTTGGTATTTACCACCACCATATCATTATCACTTACCCTGGTATTTACCACCACCATATCATTATCACTTACCCTGGTATTTACCAACCTCATATCATTGTCACTTACCCTGGTATTTACCACCCTCATATAATTGTCACTTACCTTGGTATTTACCACCCTCATATAATTGTCACTTACCCAGGTATTTACCACCAACATATCATTATCACTTACCCTGGTATATACCACCGCCATATCATTGTCACACTTACCCTGGTATTTACCACCACCATATCATTGTCACTTACCTTGGTATTTACCACCACCATATCATTATCACTTACCCTGGTATTTACCACCGCCATATCATTGTCACACTTACCCTGGTATTTACCACCACCATATCATTGTCACTTACCTTGGTATTTACCACCACCATATCATTATCACTTACCCTGGTATTTACCACCACCATATCATTGTCACACTTACCCTGGTATTTACCACCACCATATCATTATCACTTACCCTGGTATTTACCACCACCATATCATTGTCACACTTACCCTGGTATTTACCACCACCATATCATTGTCACACTTACCCTGGTATTTACCACCACCATATCATTATCACTTACCCTGGTATTTACCACCACCATATCATTGTCACACTTACCCTGGTATTTACCACCACCATATCATTGTCACACTTACCCTGGTATTTACCACCCTCATATCGTTGAGTCTCTCTATCATATTGATGTATACCAAAGTCTCTCTATCATATTGATGTATATCAAAGTCCCTCTATCATATTGATGTATACCAAAGTCCCTCTATCATATTGATGTATATCAAAGTTCCTCTATCATATTGATGTATATCAAAGTCCCTCTATCATATTGATGTATACCAAAGTCTCTCTATCATATTGATGTATACCAAAGTCCCTCTATCATATTGATGTATATCAAAGTCCCTCTATCATATTGATGTATACCAAAGTCAGTCTATCATATTGATGTATACCAAAGTTCCTCTATCATATTGATGTATATCAAAGTCCCTCTATCATATTGATGTATATCAAAGTCTCTCTATCATATTGATGTATACCAAAGTCCCTCTATCATATTGATGTATACCAAAGTCCCTCTATCATATTGATGTATACCAAAGTCTCTCTATCATATTGATGTATACCAAAGTCTCTCTATAATATTGATGTATATCAAAGTCTCTCTATCCTGATCATATTGATGTATACCAAAGTCAGTCTATCATATTGATGTATATCAAAGTTCCTCTATCATATTGATGTATACCAAAGTCTCTCTATCATATTGATGTATACCAAAGTCCCTCTATCATATTGATGTATACCAAAGTCCCTCTATCATATTGATGTATACCAAAGTCCCTCTATCATATTGATGTATATCAAAGTCCCTCTATCATATTGATGTATATCAAAGTCAGTCTATCATATTGATGTATACCAAAGTCTCTCTATCATATTGATGTATACCAAAGTCCCTCTATCATATTGATGTATACCAAAGTCCCTCTATCATATTGATGTATATCAAAGTCAGTCTATCATATTGATGTATACCAAAGTCTCTCTATCATATTGATGTATACCAAAGTCTCTCTATCATATTGATGTATACCAAAGTCCCTCTATCATATTGATGTATATCAAAGTCTCTCTATCATATTGATGTATACCAAAGTCTCTCTATCATATTGATGTATACCAAAGTCCCTCTATCATATTGATGTATACCAAAGTCTCTCTATCATATTGATGTATACCAAAGTTCCTCTATCATATTGATGTATACCAAAGTCCCTCTATCATATTGATGTATACCAAAGTCAGTCTATCATATTGATGTATACCAAAGTCTCTCTATCATATTGATGTATACCAAAGTCCCTCTATCATATTGATGTATACCAAAGTCTCTCTATCATATTGATGTATACCAAAGTCTCTCTATCATATTGATGTATACCAAAGTCAGTCTATCATATTGATGTATACCAAAGTCCCTCTATCATATTGATGTATATCAAAGTCCCTCTATCATATTGATGTATACCAAAGTCTCTCTATCATATTGATGTATACCAAAGTCTCTCTATCATATTGATGTATACCAAAGTCAGTCTATCATATTGATGTATGCCAAAGTCAGTCTATCGTATTGATGTATACCAAAGTCCCTCTATCATATTGATGTATATCAAAGTCCCTCTATCATATTGATGTATACCAAAGTCTCTCTATCATATTGATGTATATCAAAGTTCCTCTATCATATTGATGTATACCAAAGTTCCTCTATCATATTGATGTATATCAAAGTTCCTCTATCATATTGATGTATACCAAAGTCCCTCTATCGTATTGATGTATACCAAAGTCTCTCTATCATATTGATGTATACCAAAGTCTCTCTATCATATTGATGTATACCAAAGTCTCTCTATCATATTGATGTATACCAAAGTCCCTCTATCATATTGATGTATACCAAAGTCCCTCTATCATATTGATGTATACCAAAGTCTCTCTATCATATTGATGTATACCAAAGTCTCTCTATCATATTGATGTATACCAAAGTCCCTCTATCATATTGATGTATACCAAAGTCCCTCTATCATATTGATGTATACCAAAGTCTCTCTATCATATTGATGTATACCAAAGTCTCTCTATCATATTGATGTATACCAAAGTCTCTCTATAATATTGATGTATACCAAAGTCCCTCTATCATATTGATGTATACCAAAGTCCCTCTATCATATTGATGTATACCAAAGTCTCTCTATCATATTGATGTATACCAAAGTCTCTCTATCATATTGATGTATACCAAAGTCCCTCTATCATATTGATGTATACCAAAGTCTCTCTATCATATTGATGTATATCAAAGTCCCTCTATCATATTGATGTATATCAAAGTCCCTCTATCATATTGATGTATATCAAAGTCCCTCTATCATATTGATGTATATCAAAGTCTCTCTATCATATTGATGTATACCAAAGTCCCTCTATCATATTGATGTATACCAAAGTCCCTCTATCATATTGATGTATACCAAAGTCCCTCTATCATATTGATGTATACCAAAGTCTCTCTATCATATTGATGTATACCAAAGTCAGTCTATCATATTGATGTATACCAAAGTCCCTCTATCATATTGATGTATACCAAAGTCCCTCTATCATATTGATGTATACCAAAGTCTCTCTATCATATTGATGTATACCAAAGTCTCTCTATCATATTGATGTATACCAAAGTCTCTCTATCATATTGATGTATACCAAAGTCCCTCTATCATATTGATGTATACCAAAGTCTCTCTATCATATTGATGTATACCAAAGTCCCTCTATCATATTGATGTATACCAAAGTCTCTCTATCATATTGATGTATACCAAAGTCTCTCTATCATATTGATGTATACCAAAGTCCCTCTATCATATTGATGTATACCAAAGTCCCTCTATCATATTGATGTATACCAAAGTCCCTCTATCATATTGATGTATACCAAAGTCTCTCTATCATATTGATGTATACCAAAGTCTCTCTATCATATTGATGTATATCAAAGTCCCTCTATCATATTGATGTATACCAAAGTCAGTCTATCATATTGATGTATATCAAAGTTCCTCTATCATATTGATGTATACCAAAGTCTCTCTATCATATTGATGTATACCAAAGTCCCTCTATCATATTGATGTATACCAAAGTCCCTCTATCATATTGATGTATACCAAAGTCCCTCTATCATATTGATGTATACCAAAGTCTCTATCATATTGATGTATACCAAAGTCCCTCTATCATATTGATGTATATCAAAGTCCCTCTATCATATTGATGTATACCAAAGTCTCTCTATCATATTGATGTATACCAAAGTCTCTCTATCATATTGATGTATATCAAAGTCCCTCTATCATATTGATGTATACCAAAGTCAGTCTATCATATTGATGTATATCAAAGTTCCTCTATCATATTGATGTATACCAAAGTCTCTCTATCATATTGATGTATACCAAAGTCCCTCTATCATATTGATGTATACCAAAGTCCCTCTATCATATTGATGTATACCAAAGTCCCTCTATCATATTGATGTATACCAAAGTCTCTATCATATTGATGTATACCAAAGTCCCTCTATCATATTGATGTATATCAAAGTCCCTCTATCATATTGATGTATACCAAAGTCCCTCTATCATATTGATGTATACCAAAGTCCCTCTATGATATTGATGTATACCAAAGTCCCTCTATCATATTGATGTAT
This sequence comes from Glandiceps talaboti, assembly GCF_964340395.1. Classification (NCBI taxonomy): domain Eukaryota; kingdom Metazoa; phylum Hemichordata; class Enteropneusta; family Spengelidae; genus Glandiceps; species Glandiceps talaboti. The sequence goes on from NC_135554.1 coordinate 3,724,825, forward strand.
ACCAAAGTCCCTCTATCATATTGATGTATACCAAAGTCCCTCTATCATATTGATGTATACCAAAGTCTCTCTATCATATTGATGTATACCAAAGTCTCTCTATCATATTGATGTATACCAAAGTCCCTCTATCATATTGATGTATACCAAAGTCCCTCTATCATATTGATGTATACCAAAGTCCCTCTATCATATTCATGTATACCAAAGTCTCTATCATATTGATGTATACCAAAGTCCCTCTATCATATTGATGTATATCAAAGTCTCTATCATATTGATGTATACCAAAGTCTCTCTATCATATTGATGTATACCAAAGTCCCTCTATCATATTGATGTATACCAAGTCAGTCTATCATATTGATGTATACCAAAGTCTCTCTATCATATTGATGTATACCAAGTCAGTCTATCATATTGATGTATACCAAAGTCTCTCTATCATATTGATGTATACCAAAGTCCCTCTATCATATTGATGTATACCAAAGTCTCTCTATCATATTGATGTATACCAAAGTCTCTCTATCATATTGATGTATACCAAAGTCAGTCTATCATATTGATGTATACCAAAGTCCCTCTATCATATTGATGTATATCAAAGTCCCTCTATCATATTGATGTATACCAAAGTCTCTCTATCATATTGATGTATACCAAAGTCTCTCTATCATATTGATGTATACCAAAGTCAGTCTATCATATTGATGTATGCCAAAGTCAGTCAATCGTATTGATGTATACCAAAGTCCCTCTATCATATTGATGTATATCAAAGTCAGTCTATCGTATTGATGTATACCAAAGTCCCTCTATCATATTGATGTATATCAAAGTCCCTCTATCATATTGATGTATACCAAAGTCTCTCTATCATATTGATGTATATCAAAGTCAGTCTATCATATTGATGTATACCAAAGTCCCTCTATCATATTGATGTATACCAAAGTCTCTCTATCGTATTGATGTATACCAAAGTCTCTCTATCATATTGATGTATACCAAAGTCTCTCTATCATATTGATGTATACCAAAGTCTCTCTATCATATTGATGTATACCAAAGTCCCTCTATCATATTGATGTATACCAAAGTCCCTCTATCATATTGATGTATACCAAAGTCTCTCTATCATATTGATGTATACCAAAGTCTCTCTATCATATTGATGTATAGCAAAGTTCCTCTATCATATTGATGTATATCAAAGTTCCTCTATCATATTGATGTATACCAAAGTCTCTCTATCATATTGATGTATACCAAAGTTCCTCTATCATATTGATGTATACCAAAGTCCCTCTATCATATTGATGTATACCAAAGTCTCTCTATCATATTGATGTATACCAAAGTCAGTCTATCATATTGATGTATAGCAAAGTCTCTCTATCATATTGATGTATACCAAAGTCTCTCTATCATATTGATGTATACCAAAGTCAGTCTATCATATTGATGTATACCAAAGTTCCTCTATCATATTGATGTATATCAAAGTTCCTCTATCATATTGATGTATACCAAAGTCTCTCTATCATATTGATGTATACCAAAGTCTCTATCATATTGATGTATACCAAAGTCTCTCTATCATATTGATGTATATCAAAGTCCCTCTATCATATTGATGTATACCAAAGTCCCTCTATCATATTGATGTATACCAAAGTCCCTCTATCATATTGATGTATACCAAAGTCTCTCTATCATATTGATGTATACCAAAGTCCCTCTATCATATTGATGTATACCAAAGTCTCTCTATCATATTGATGAATACCAAAGTTCCTCTATCATATTGATGTATACCAAAGTCTCTCTATCATATTGATGAATACCAAAGTCTCTCTATCATATTGATGTATACCAAAGTCTCTCTATCATATTGATGTATACCAAAGTCTCTCTATCATATTGATGTATATCAAAGTTCCTCTATCATATTGATGTATACCAAAGTTCCTCTATCATATTGATGTATACCAAAGTCCCTCTATCATATTGATGTATACCAAAGTCCCTCTATCATATTGATGTATACCAAAGTCCCTCTATCATATTGATGTATATCAAAGTCTCTCTATCATATTGATGTATACCAAAGTCCCTCTATCATATTGATGTATACCAAAGTCCCTCTATCATATTGATGTATACCAAAGTCTCTCTATCATATTGATGTATACCAAAGTCTCTCTATCATATTGATGTATACCAAAGTTCCTCTATCATATTGATGTATATCAAAGTCCCTCTATCATATTGATGTATACCAAAGTCCCTCTATCATATTGATGTATACCAAAGTCTCTCTATCATATTGATGTATACCAAAGTCCCTCTATCATATTGATGTATACCAAAGTCTCTCTATCATATTGATGTATACCAAAGTTCCTCTATCATATTGATGTATATCAAAGTCCCTCTATCATATTGATGTATACCAAAGTCTCTCTATCGTATTGATGTATACCAAAGTCTCTCTATCATATTGATGTATACCAAAGTCTCTCTATCATATTGATGTATACCAAAGTCTCTCTATCGTATTGATGTATACCAAAGTCTCTCTATCATATTGATGTATACCAAAGTCCCTCTATCATATTGATGTATACCAAAGTCTCTCTATCATATTGATGTATACCAAAGTTCCTCTATCATATTGATGTATATCAAAGTCCCTCTATCATATTGATGTATACCAAAGTCTCTCTATCGTATTGATGTATACCAAAGTCTCTCTATCATATTGATGTATATCAAAGTCCCTCTATCATATTGATGTATACCAAAGTCTCTCTATCGTATTGATGTATACCAAAGTCTCTCTATCATATTGATGTATACCAAAGTCTCTCTATCATATTGATGTATACCAAAGTCTCTCTATCATATTGATGTATACCAAAGTCCCTCTATCATATTGATGTATACCAAAGTCCCTCTATCATATTGATGTATACCAAAGTCTCTATCATATTGATGTATACCAAAGTCTCTATCATATTGATGAATACCAAAGTCTCTCCACATATTGATGTATACCAAAGTCTCTCTATCATATTGATGTATACCAAAGTCCCTCTATCATATTGATGTATACCAAAGTCTCTCTATCATATTGATGTATACCAAAGTTCCTCTATCATATTGATGTATACCAAAGTCCCTCTATCATATTGATGTATACCAAAGTCCCTCTATCATATTGATGTATATCAAAGTTCCTCTATCATATTGATGAATACCAAAGTTCCTCTATCATATTGATGTATACCAAAGTCTCTCTATCATATTGATGTATACCAAAGTTCCTCTATCATATTGATGTATACCAAAGTCTCTCTATCATATTGATGTATACCAAAGTTCCTCTATCATATTGATGTATACCAAAGTCTCTCTATCATATTGATGTATACCAAAGTTCCTCTATCATATTGATGTATACCAAAGTCCCTCTATCATATTGATGTATACCAAAGTTCCTCTATCATATTGATGTATACCAAAGTCAGTCTATCATATTGATGTATACCAAAGTCCCTCTATCATATTGATGTATACCAAAGTCCCTCTATCGTATTGATGTATACCAAAGTCTCTCTATCATATTGATGTATACCAAAGTCTCTCTATCATATTGATGTATACCAAAGTCTCTCTATCATATTGATGTATACCAAAGTCCCTCTATCATATTGATGTATACCAAAGTCCCTCTATCATATTGATGTATACCAAAGTCTCTCTATCATATTGATGTATACCAAAGTCTCTCTATCATATTGATGTATACCAAAGTCTCTCTATCATATTGATGTATACCAAAGTCAGTCTATCATATTGATGTATACCAAAGTCCCTCTATCATATTGATGTATATCAAAGTCCCTCTATCATATTGATGTATACCAAAGTCTCTCTATCATATTGATGTATACCAAAGTCTCTCTATCATATTGATGTATACCAAAGTCAGTCTATCATATTGATGTATGCCAAAGTCAGTCAATCGTATTGATGTATACCAAAGTCCCTCTATCATATTGATGTATATCAAAGTCAGTCTATCGTATTGATGTATACCAAAGTCCCTCTATCATATTGATGTATATCAAAGTCCCTCTATCATATTGATGTATACCAAAGTCCCTCTATCATATTGATGTATACCAAAGTCCCTCTATCATATTGATGTATACCAAAGTCCCTCTATCATATTGATGAATACCAAAGTCTCTCTATCATATTGATGTATATCAAAGTCAGTCTATCATATTGATGTATACCAAAGTCCCTCTATCATATTGATGTATACCAAAGTCTCTCTATCGTATTGATGTATACCAAAGTCTCTCTATCATATTGATGTATACCAAAGTCTCTCTATCATATTGATGTATACCAAAGTCTCTCTATCATATTGATGTATACCAAAGTCCCTCTATCATATTGATGTATACCAAAGTCCCTCTATCATATTGATGTATACCAAAGTCTCTCTATCATATTGATGTATACCAAAGTCTCTCTATCATATTGATGTATAGCAAAGTTCCTCTATCATATTGATGTATATCAAAGTTCCTCTATCATATTGATGTATACCAAAGTCTCTCTATCATATTGATGTATACCAAAGTTCCTCTATCATATTGATGTATACCAAAGTCCCTCTATCATATTGATGTATACCAAAGTCTCTCTATCATATTGATGTATACCAAAGCCAGTCTATCATATTGATGTATAGCAAAGTCTCTCTATCATATTGATGTATACCAAAGTCTCTCTATCATATTGATGTATACCAAAGTCAGTCTATCATATTGATGTATACCAAAGTTCCTCTATCATATTGATGTATATCAAAGTTCCTCTATCATATTGATGTATACCAAAGTCTCTCTATCATATTGATGTATACCAAAGTCTCTATCATATTGATGTATACCAAAGTCTCTCTATCATATTGATGTATATCAAAGTCCCTCTATCATATTGATGTATACCAAAGTCCCTCTATCATATTGATGTATACCAAAGTCCCTCTATCATATTGATGTATACCAAAGTCTCTCTATCATATTGATGTATACCAAAGTCCCTCTATCATATTGATGTATACCAAAGTCTCTCTATCATATTGATGAATACCAAAGTTCCTCTATCATATTGATGTATACCAAAGTCTCTCTATCATATTGATGAATACCAAAGTCTCTCTATCATATTGATGTATACCAAAGTCTCTCTATCATATTGATGTATACCAAAGTCTCTCTATCATATTGATGTATATCAAAGTTCCTCTATCATATTGATGTATACCAAAGTTCCTCTATCATATTGATGTATACCAAAGTCCCTCTATCATATTGATGAATACCAAAGTCTCTCTATCATATTGATGTATACCAAAGTCCCTCTATCATATTTATGTATACCAAAGTCCCTCTATCATATTGATGTATACCAAAGTCCCTCTATCATATTGATGTATACCAAAGTCTCTCTATCATATTGATGTATACCAAAGTCCCTCTATCATATTGATGTATACCAAAGTTCCTCTATCATATTGATGTATACCAAAGTCTCTCTATCATATTGATGTATACCAAAGTCCCTCTATCATATTGATGTATACCAAAGTCAGTCTATCATATTGATGTATACCAAAGTCCCTCTATCATATTGATGAATACCAAAGTCCCTCTATCATATTGATGTATACCAAAGTCTCTCTATCATATTGATGTATACCAAAGTCCCTCTATCATATTGATGTATACCAAAGTCTCTCTATCATATTGATGTATACCAAAGTCCCTCTATCATATTGATGTATACCAAAGTCCCTCTATCATATTGATGAATACCAAAGTCCCTCTATCATATTGATGTATACCAAAGTCAGTCTATCATATTGATGTATAGCAAAGTCAGTCAATCATATTGATGAATACCAAAGTCCCTCTATCATATTGATGTATACCAAAGTCCCTCTATCATATTGATGAATACCAAAGTCAGTCTATCATATTGATGTATACCAAAGTCTCTCTATCATATTGATGTATACCAAAGTCCCTCTATCATATTGATGTATAGCAAAGTCCCTCTATCATATTGATGAATACCAAAGTCTCTCTATCATATTGATGAATACCAAAGTTCCTCTATCATATTGATGAATACCAAAGTTCCTCTATCGTATTGATGTATACCAAAGTCTCTCTATCATATTGATGTATACCAAAGTCAGTCTATCATATTGATGTATACCAAAGTCAGTCTATCATATTGATGAATACCAAAGTCTCTCTATCATATTGATGTATACCAAAGTCCCTCTATCATATTGATGTATATCAAAGTCTCTCTATCATATTGATGTATACCAAAGTCAGTCTATCATATTGATGTATACCAAAGTCCCTCTATCATATTGATGTATACCAAAGTCCCTCTATCATATTGATGAATACCAAAGTCTCTCTATCATATTGATGTATACCAAAGTCTCTCTATCATATTGATGAATACCAAAGTTCCTCTATCATATTGATGTATACCAAAGTCTCTCTATCATATTGATGTATATCAAAGTCCCTCTATCATATTGATGTATACCAAAGTCTCTCTATCATATTGATGTATACCAAAGTTCCTCTATCATATTGATGTATACCAAAGTTCCTCTATCATATTGATGAATACCAAAGTTCCTCTATCATATTGATGAATACCAAAGTCTCTCTATCATATTGATGTATACCAAAGTTCCTCTATCATATTGATGTATACCAAAGTCTCTCTATCATATTGATGAATACCAAAGTTCCTCTATCATATTGATGAATACCAAAGTTCCTCTATCATATTGATGTATACCAAAGTTCCTCTATCATATTGATGAATACCAAAGTTCCTCTATCATATTGATGAATACCAAAGTTCCTCTATCATATTGATGTATACCAAAGTTCCTCTATCATATTGATGAATACCAAAGTTCCTCTATCATATTGATGTATACCAAAGTCTCTCTATCATATTGATGAATACCAAAGTCCCTCTATCATATTGATGTATACCAAAGTCTCTCTATCATATTGATGTATACCAAAGTCAGTCTATCATATTGATGTATACCAAAGTCCCTCTATCATATTGATGTATACCAAAGTCTCTCTATCATATTGATGAATACCAAAGTCTCTCTATCATATTGATGTATATCAAAGTTCCTCTATCATATTGATGTATACCAAAGTTCCTCTATCATATTGATGAATACCAAAGTCTCTCTATCATATTGATGAATACCAAAGTTCCTCTATCATATTGATGTATACCAAAGTCTCTCTATCATATTGATGTATACCAAAGTCTCTCTATCATATTGATGTATATCAAAGTTCCTCTATCATATTGATGTATACCAAAGTTCCTCTATCATATTGATGTATACCAAAGTCCCTCTATCATATTGATGTATACCAAAGTTCCTCTATCATATTGATGTATACCAAAGTCAGTCTATCATATTGATGTATACCAAAGTCCCTCTATCATATTGATGTATACCAAAGTCCCTCTATCGTATTGATGTATACCAAAGTCTCTCTATCATATTGATGTATACCAAAGTCTCTCTATCATATTGATGTATACCAAAGTCTCTCTATCATATTGATGTATACCAAAGTCCCTCTATCATATTGATGTATACCAAAGTCCCTCTATCATATTGATGTATACCAAAGTCTCTCTATCATATTGATGTATACCAAAGTCTCTCTATCATATTGATGTATAGCAAAGTTCCTCTATCATATTGATGTATACCAAAGTTCCTCTATCATATTGATGTATATCAAAGTTCCTCTATCATATTGATGTATACCAAAGTCTCTCTATCATATTGATGTATACCAAAGTTCCTCTATCATATTGATGTATACCAAAGTCCCTCTATCATATTGATGTATACCAAAGTCTCTCTATCATATTGATGTATACCAAAGTCAGTCTATCATATTGATGTATAGCAAAGTCTCTCTATCATATTGATGTATACCAAAGTCTCTCTATCATATTGATGTATACCAAAGTCAGTCTATCATATTGATGTATACCAAAGTTCCTCTATCATATTGATGTATATCAAAGTTCCTCTATCATATTGATGTATACCAAAGTCTTTCTATCATATTGATGTATACCAAAGTCTCTCTATCATATTGATGTATACCAAAGTCTCTCTATCATATTGATGTATATCAAAGTCCCTCTATCATATTGATGTATACCAAAGTCTCTCTATCATATTGATGTATACCAAAGTCAGTCTATCATATTGATGTATATCAAAGTCCCTCTATCATATTGATGTATACCAAAGTCTCTCTATCATATTGATGTATACCAAAGTCAGTCTATCATATTGATGTATACCAAAGTCTCTCTATCATATTGATGTATACCAAAGTCTCTATCATATTGATGTATACCAAAGTCTCTCTATCATATTGATGTATACCAAAGTCTCTCTATCATATTGATGTATACCAAAGTCTCTCTATCATATTGATGTATATCAAAGTCCCTCTATCATATTGATGTATACCAAAGTCTCTCTATCATATTGATGTATACCAAAGTCTCTCTATCATATTGATGTATACCAAAGTCTCTCTATCATATTGATGTATATCAAAGTTCCTCTATCATATTGATGTATACCAAAGTTCCTCTATCATATTGATGTATACCAAAGTTCCTCTATCATATTGATGTATACCAAAGTCCCTCTATCATATTGATGTATACCAAAGTTCCTCTATCATATTGATGTATACCAAAGTCTCTATCATATTGATGTATACCAAAGTTCCTCTATCATATTGATGTATACCAAAGTTCCTCTATCATATTGATGTATACCAAAGTTCCTCTATCATATTGATGTATACCAAAGTCTCTCTATCATATTGATGTATATCAAAGTTCCTCTATCATATTGATGTATACCAAAGTTCCTCTATCATATTGATGTATACCAAAGTCTCTCTATCATATTGATGTATACCAAAGTTCCTCTATCATATTGATGTATACCAAAGTTCGTCTATCATATTGATGTATACCAAAGTCTCTCTATCATATTGATGTATACCAAAGTTCCTCTATCATATTGATGTATACCAAAGTTCCTCTATCATATTGATGTATACCAAAGTTCCTCTATCATATTGATGTATACCAAAGTTCCTCTATCATATTGATGTATACCAAAGTCTCTCTATCATATTGATGTATACCAAAGTCTCTCTATCATATTGATGTATACCAAAGTCTCTATCATATTGATGTATACCAAAGTTCCTCTATCATATTGATGTATACCAAAGTCTCTCTATCATATTGATGTATACCAAAGTCTCTCTATCATATTGATGTATACCAAAGTCTCTATCATATTGATGTATACCAAAGTCCCTCTATCATATTGATGTATACCAAAGTCTCTCTATCATATTGATGTATACCAAAGTCCCTCTATCATATTGATGTATACCAAAGTTCCTCTATCATATTGATGTATACCAAAGTCCCTCTATCATATTGATGTATACCAAAGTTCCTCTATCATATTGATGTATACCAAAGTCAGTCTATCATATTGATGTATACCAAAGTCTCTATCGTATTGATGTATACCAAAGTTCCTCTATCATATTGATGTATACCAAAGTTCCTCTATCATATTGATGTATACCAAAGTCTCTATCGTATTGATGTATACCAAAGTTCCTCTATCATATTGATGTATACCAAAGTTCCTCTATCATATTGATTTGTGTATATCTAGTGTAATACATCAAATTATTTTTTGTTCTGTATCTCATTATTTTACAGACGATCTTTTCTCTCTGGTCACTCATCTTTCTCAGCTTACTGTATGATATACCTAGTGGTAAGTTCTATAATTTAATTGTTTCATAGTCATTAGATCTTTTTGTAGCTTTGTAGCAGTGTAGCACATATGTCTCAAATGTACCCAAATTCCTCACATGTTTTAGTCGGTATTTTCCACCCAAATTATGTCACTGTACAGATTATGTAAATCTGTGCCTGGCTACACCTTATTTATCCCACTTTGTAATATAACACTGAATGTCATATATTTCTGATGAATTGCTGCAAGCTCAGCTCTCTCCCCCCCCCCCCCCCCCCCCTACCCTTTGATGAAATATTGTTGTAAATTATTCAAAATCAAACCAACCTTGTAGCTGCCCAACTCTATCCCATTTACTATCTCTTGTGGAAATTTTATTTGGTAGAATTTATTTTATATTTTGGAAAATTAATAAAATAATTGAAATTGTTTGCTTCCAGTTGTATCTCCAAAGTAGAATGCAATGGAAGAAGATTCGACTCCTGAAACCATTCTTACAATTGGTAGCAATATTATTAACAATCTTTTGCTGTTTAACAAGAGTGTCTGATTACAAACATCATTGGAGTGATGTCCTGGCAGGATTTCTCCTTGGAGTAACAATTGCATTTGTCATGGTAAGTACATTGAATACTATGGATTAATTGTCTGATAATAATGGTTATGATGCATCTTTGACCTCTACTCACAACCATATGTGATATAATCTGTAAAGTACGCCATGACAGGGTGCCCTCACACATCGGTCTACCCCCTTTTGATGAAGCCGGCTGGTGAGGGCAGTGCAACACAATGTATCTTACAGTCTATATGTGATGTTTCTTTTCACAATGAGTGACTTTTATTGTAATTCTCCCAGAAATAGATCTTTACCACTTAGGTATGTCAGAAATAGAACTTTTCCACCTAGGCACTTCAGAAATAGAACTTTTCCACCTAGGCACATCAGAAATAGAACTTTACCACCTAGGGCACTTCAGATATAGAACTTTACCACCTAGGCACTTCAGAAATAGAGCTTTACCACCTAGGCACATCAGAAATAGAACTTTACCATCTAGGCACTTCAGAAATAGAACTTTGCCACCTAGGCACATCAGAAATAGAACTTTACCACCTTGGCACTTCAGAAATAGAGCTTTTATTTTACCACTTAGGCATGTCAGAAATAGAACTTTACCACCTACATGTAGGCACTTCAGAAATAGAACTTTACCACTTAGGCATGTCAGAAATAGAACTTTACTAACTACATGTAGACACTTCAGAAATAGAACTTTACCACCTAGGCACTTCAGAAATAGAACTTTACCACTTAGGCATGTCAGAAATAGAACTTTACCACTTAGGCATGTCAGAAATAGAACTTTACCACCTACATGTAGGCACTTCAGAAATAGAACTTTACCACTTCGGCATGTCAGAAATAGAACTTTACCACCTACATGTAGGCACTTCAGAAATAGAACTTTACCACCTAGGCACTTCAGAAATAGAACTTTACCACTTAGGCATGTCAGAAATAGAACTTTACCACCTAGGCACTTCAGAAATAGAACTTTACCACCTAGGCACATCAGAAATAGAACTTTACCACCTAGGCACTTCAGAAATAGAACTTTACCACTTAGGCACATCAGAAATAGAACTTTACCACCTAGGCACTTCAGAAATAGAACTTTACCACTTAGGCATGTCAGAAATAGAACTTTACCACCTAGGCACATCAGAAATAGAGCTTTACCACCTAGGCACATCAGAAATAGAACTTTACCACCTAGGCACATCAGAAATAGAGCTTTACCACCTAGGCACATCAGAAATGTAACAGTCATTGAATTTCTGGGTCATTACTATGACTTCTAATGCATGCATTCCACTACACATACACTACTATAAGTTACCAGTAGAATCAGCTAACCTTGTTCTATTTTGACCATCTAGCATAAGATAAGTGTTCTTTCAGAAGTAGGGAAATAGACACTGTGATGTCAAGTGGTGCCATTCAATCAAATCAGGATCTAATCGCATTGTTTAGCTTTTTTTACCCAATGTCTTTTTATCTGCATTTAAAATCTTTTCTTGTAATGAGCTGTCCTGAAGACCACAAATAAACTGATCCATTACCATATCTTGTTTGACTACACTGTCTAAAGTTGGATAGGCAATGTCTGCTAGTCGTATAAGCTCCGTCTGATACTCGTCTGGGGGCTCCCCAGTCTGACGTGTTCGCTCCCTAAATTGGAGACGATACAAGCTAACATGTTCTTTACCACTGAATTTCCCGGCTAGGGCTGTTTTCAATTTATCATAATCACCTTTATCATCTTCTTGTAATTGTTCATATACTTGAAAAGCGTGGCCATCCAATAAAGCAGGTAATAACCCAAGTTTGGCATCCTTTGTGGTTAAATCCTTCGTCGCTTTCGTTGCAACTTCAAACTTGTGAACCCATATATTAAAGTTTTCATTTTCCTTACCGCAAAATTTATTTGGTAGTTGAACGTACGCCGAAGCCATACTGCACAAAGTGTCGTTTAGGCCAAGTAGCTGGAGTAGTTGATAAACCCACTGGTTTCCTATAATATTGAGCTTCGTCACCGCTGCCACCAGTATAACACGTTGTAGTTGGGTATAAAGTCTTTATTCTCACACACAAGTACGTCAAATAATATTACACTTCAACAGTTTGAACGGGGCGCCTCCGCCAACGTAATACACCAAAACAACAGTTAGTTCACGTCTGTCTACGGGGTTTCCCCATCTGCGCATGTCTGTTAATGTTCAGTCAGGCCTAGCGCCCCTAACGACATACAGTGATGAACCTTTTGTTTGCTACATCACTCCCCACCAAAAGAGTGTTCTCCTGGACACTAAACTTTAGAACTTCATATGACTGTTCATTGTTCATTTCATCAAGGTGAATAAACGTACTTCGCTAGATATAATAATAAGGACTCTACATTTTTTTTTTTTTTTTTTTTTTTTTTTTATATATATATATATATTTACAACTTGACAAGTATTCTGGTCAATCAGTTTCTCTTATTCTTTAGAGTAAGTTCTGCATTATTCAAAAGTTACCCGTATGTTCAAATACATGATCGGGGTACATCCAGTACATACAGACTAGCGTATAGAAAGTTTTATTATAATCCAACATGTGTGCACAAATCACAATAAATCCAAGGACAGCAGCATGCACCATAATCCAGCAAACTGTACACAATTAACAATAAATCAATGGATGGCATCAGGTAATGTAAACCAGTAATTACACATTGATATCCTATTATTGGTAGTACATATTATTATCCGCACAATGTCCAAGTGGCAATGTCCTGGTAGGGGTCCGTCAAAACACACAATATTGACTTTAGTCACAGTCTGGATATTGTCCTTGATAACACATTCAAAGTACACATTTTATCATATTGTTTTCCTCTTCTACTCTGTGTACCTTGCTGGTACTCTGGTTACCCGTCCTGATCTTGTCACCTGAGGGCGCAACACATGTTCATTCTCCCCTGGATCCAATATATTTTCTTCCACTTCTGGCACATTATTTTCTACTTCTGGCACATTATTTTCTACTACTGGCACATCTCTTATCTCCCCAGTATGTTGGTTTTCAGCTACATTCAGTCTCTCATTTACATCCTCATCCTCCCCATTTTCAATCTGCTGCCTTCCAGGAATAATCACATAGCCACCAGGAGCAGGAATTGAACTCTCAATTTCTATTTCCCTCTGACTCTCCTTATCCCCTTGTCTCTGTAAACTTACTGAAGGTGGTGAATGTGGGTCATCTCGTTGCAAGTCTATACATGGTTTCAGTCTATTGTGATGTACCACTAATCGCCTACGGTGGGGTCCTTCCTGTTGTATGCGGTATACCACACCTGGCTCTCCATCTGGACCCAATATTCTCTTCTTTACTATAAATGGACCAACCCATGGCAATCTAAGTTTCTGACATCTACCCCTTCTGGTCTTTGGGTCATGTAGCCACACTTTATCTCCAACGTCATATGGTTGATGGTGAGCCCATATATCATAGCCAACCTTCTGTCTTCTTTGCGATCTACCCAATGTTTCACGTACCTGTTGAAAGACAGTTTTCAAGTTGGTGACAACACGCCTTGCATGTGTACTAGGAGCCGCAACTGCCTCATCTGGAGTACTTCCATACAGTATATCTATTGGTAGTCTAGCTTCTCTCCCATGATTGAGAAAATATGGAGTTTGTCCTGTGCTTTCATGAACACTTGTATTATAAGCTAGTGCAATCTTCGATATATGATCGTCCCACTCATCACCATACTGTGCAACACATTTTGCCAACATCTCCGCCAAAGTCCGGTTGAACCTTTCGACCATCCCGTCCGACTGCGGGTGATATGGAGTAGTGTGTGATTTATATATTTGTAGTAGTGCACAGAGTTCTGTCATCACCTGGGACTCAAAATTACGTCCCTGATCTGAGTGAAATCTTTCAAATACTCCATGTTCTGCAATATATTCTCCAAATATCTTTCTGGCTACAGTAGTTGCCTTTTGGTTAGGTACAGCATAAATGTTGACATATTTAGTGAAGTAGTCCATCACAACCAGAGCATAGCGATTTCCCATTTTAGACATGGGTAACTCATTCAAGTCTGCTGCAACCATCTCAAATGGGCGGGTTACTGATATATTTTGCATAGGTGCCCTTGCCCTTGGTACTGGTGATTTCCTTCTTTGGCACAGCTGACAGCTTTGAACCCATCTCCTAACATCTTGACTCATTCCAGGCCAATAGAACCGCTGTCTACATCTTTCTACTGTTCTCTTTACTCCCATGTGACCAGACATGGCACCATCATGCAGTTCTTTCAATACAGTGTTGACCATTGCATCCGGAACAAGGTGCAAATGTCTTACTCTTTGACCATCATATATACTCCATTTTTTGCATATTACTCCCTTCACCACTTGCAAACTGTCCACTTTATGCCATAACGCTTTCAATCTCCAGTTCTTCCCTTTCAGGTACTGTTTTGATGGTTTTTTTCCTGTCTGTAACCATGATAAAACTTCTTGTAATACTGCATCTTCTTGCTGTCCCCTTTTAAAGTCCAACAGAGTATTACCACCAGTTAACTTTGAGTATGATGCTTCATTAGTTACCTGTGTACTCTGAATTTGGTGAACTTCAGAGTTATTGTTACCATGAGTTGACAAGACTGGACAACACCATTCCTGCTCAAGTGACATTTCTTCGTCAGTGCCCTCTTTGAAGTTTAATCTAGACATGGCGTCAGCGTTTGAGTGATATTTCCCACCTCTATGTTTTACGGTGAAGTCATACATACTCAGTTCTATAGCCCATCTCTCTCTACGTCCTGTGGGATCATTACCAGCTTTAATATCCTGTAATCCTACCAGAGGTTTGTGGTCCGTTACAACATGAAACTGTGCTCCGCATAAGTAAGGGCGGAAATGTCTTATTCCCCACACAATAGCAAAAAGTTCCTTATCATATGTGGCCCACCTTCTCTCCACCTTGTTAAGGGCATGGCTTGCATATGCTATTACTTTCTCTCCCCCTTCATGTCTCTGTGCTAAAACAACTCCTACTGCAGAATGTGAGGCATCAGCGTGAAGGTAGAAAGTCTTGGTAAAGTCTGGGTATGCAAGTATTGGTGGACTGACAAGGGCAGTTTTAAGTACTTGAAAGGCATGACTACAATCTTCGGACCACTCAAATTTTACTTCCTTCTCTGATAGGTGGTGTAAGGGTGTTGCAATCAGTGCAAAGTTTTTTACAAACCTCCTATAATATGATGCTAAGCCTAAGAAGCGGCGAACGTCTGCTACACATGTTGGAGTAGGATAGGACCGTATACGTTCTGTTATGTCAGGGTCCGGAGATATACCTTCTGCTGAGACCTTATGTCCCAAAAACACAACACTGCCTTGAAACAGTTTGCACTTTTCTGGCTTCAATTTCAAACCAGCAGCCCCCATCCTTTTGAACACCTCCTCAAGGCTCTGTATGTGTTCCTCAAAGTCCTTGCTGAATATAATAATGTCATCCAGGTACACTAAACATGTACGCCAATCCAAACCAGCCAACACTAATTCCATCAATCTCTGAAAAGTTGGTGGTGCGTTTGTTAATCCAAATGGCATGACCTTAAAATTATAAAGGCCAACTCCTGTGGTAAATGCAGTCTTGTCTATCGTCTGGGTGCACTTCAACCTGCCAATATCCTGAACAAAGATCTACAACTGAATAAAGGCTAGATCCTGATAAAGCTTCCAAGGTATCATCAATTCTTGGTAAAGGATGAGCATCTCTTTCTGTAACTGAGTTCACTTTGCGGTAATCGACACAGAAGCGGATGGACATGTCTTTCTTCCTTGCTAATACTACTGGAGAAGCCCATGGTGAATTGCTCTCTTCTATGACATCATTTTCCAACATGGTTTTCACTTGTCGTTGTATCTCTGCCTGTAGATGCACTGGTACACGCCGAGGCCGTTGTTTTATAGGGGCAGCATTCCCTGTCCGTATATGATGTTGGACTAGATGGGTCCGACCTCTATCCATCGAGTTCTTACTAAATACATAAGAATACTCCTTCAATAAATTCCCCACTCTCCTTTTCTGAGGTTCTGTTATTGCTGTATCATTAAGTGAAATCTTGGCTATACCACTATCCATTTCTGATGTGTTCTTACTGATTTCCACATGTGATACCATTGCTGTTGGCTTCTTTGTTTCACATAGTTCATATATATATACCCTTGACACTGTATAGCTTTCCTCGTCAGTCTTAGTAGCTACAAAAGATCCTAAAGGCGTGTCCTCATGCAAGTCTACAGGCCATTCTGTGATGTTCATAACTTGTACAAGTGCAACACCATTGGTAACTCTGGAAACAGTTCGGGCAACAGCTAAACCCCTATCATCTCGAAAGGATTCATCAGGGTCTAAAATACCTGTGTAACCATGAGGTGGCGGTTCTCCCATAGTTGCAGATTGAAGGCGAACAGTTACGGGCATCTCACTACGTGGTGGTATTGTAACTGTCTGATTTGCCACAGCACTGCATATCTCTGGAACCAACTGACTTTTCCTCAAAAATGGGACTGGCTGGCCATTAATCCATAACATACAATGCTCTGTATCTACCTGTCCTCCATGTTGCAGAAAGAAATCCCAACCAAGTATAACAGGATTGACCATGTCTCTTACCACGAACATTGTATGAAAGAGTTCATTACTGCCAATTCTCACTCTGGTTTGAATTGACCCCAGTATATCTAACTTCTGTCCTAGTAGTGTTGTTGCTAGCAAGTTGACATGAGGATTTAAGTGTTTCTTACGAAGAGCATGACACTTCATTCTAAATTCTTCACTTATAAGAGAGATACCAGCTCCTGTATCCACCACTGCTTTCACATCTGTGTCACCAACAACAATCATTACCATATTTGTAAAATCTGTAGGATTTTCTTTATTCTGTTCCAAGTATTGGCTTGTATTGGCCCCATCCTCTGCTGCTAATGACTGGCCCCTAACATCAGCAGCTAGTAGTTTTCCTGTTGTCTGAATTGAGTAGACTGTGGTTGTTGCTGAAATTGTCTCTTACTAGTCTGACTCTCATACTGTGCATAGGTGGCACGATCTGGACACTGACTACTTCGGTGCCCATAAACACCACACGAATAACAGTTACCCTGGAATCCTGGTGCAAATTGTGTACGAGGAATGGAACCTCTATTACTCTGAGTTCTTGCAGTTGTGGATCTACGAAAATCACCTCTTTGATTCTGCCTCGCATACAAAGTCTCATTTGTCACTGTCATCTCTTCTAACTTCTGTAAAATTCTATGTTCTAATTCCTTGAATTTCTTATCAATAATAGAGTTCACACTGTCTGCTGTAACATGAGCTACTTGTTCACTTCTATGTTGTTGTGGCGCAGCTGACATTTTGGTAACTGCTTTGGTAGCTGCCTCAGTTTTACGAACAAGTAACACAACTTCATCCAATGTCTTTTTATCTGCATTTAAAATCTTTTCTTGTAATGAGCTGTCCTGAAGACCACAAATAAACTGATCCATTACCATATCTTGTTTGACTACACTGTCTAAAGTTGGATAGGCAATGTCTGCTAGTCGTATAAGCTCCGTCTGATACTCGTCTGGGGGCTCCCCAGTCTGACGTGTTCGCTCCCTAAATTGGAGACGATACAAGCTAACATGTTCTTTACCACTGAATTTCCCGGCTAGGGCTGTTTTCAATTTATCATAATCACCTTTATCATCTTCTTGTAATTGTTCATATACTTGAAAAGCGTGGCCATCCAATAAAGCAGGTAATAACCCAAGTTTGGCATCCTTTGTGGTTAAATCCTTCGTCGCTTTCGTTGCAACTTCAAACTTGTGAACCCATATATTAAAGTTTTCATTTTCCTTACCGCAAAATTTATTTGGTAGTTGAACGTACGCCGAAGCCATACTGCACAAAGTGTCGTTTAGGCCAAGTAGCTGGAGTAGTTGATAAACCCACTGGTTTCCTATAATATTGAGCTTCGTCACCGCTGCCACCAGTATAACACGTTGTAGTTGGGTATAAAGTCTTTATTCTCACACACAAGTACGTCAAATAATATTACACTTCAACAGTTTGAACGGGGCGCCTCCGCCAACGTAATACACCAAAACAACAGTTAGTTCACGTCTGTCTACGGGGTTTCCCCGTCTGCGCAAGTGTTGTATCATACAGTAATTGTTAGTATCGCATTTCTTTTGAAAATGGTTTTAATTCTGAATACAACAACGAGATTCGCATTGTTTGAATATGTAACAATAAAATGTTCACGGTGTAGCAAAAACTTCAACTAAGTAAAGGAGCCTGAAGTTCGGTATTGGATATTTTTACTCGTGATCGCCTGTATTGATCTTTCTTCAACTGTAAAATTTAACAAATCAGATGATCATGAAATGCTAAATTGTTGTCTGACGTACTTCAATTTATTAGGGTCACCCTATTCTTTAATTTCTGTTTTTCATTATCCAGCCGACCCAAAGTTTCAACCCCCGACATCAACAACAAAAAACACATAAATAGAAAACATCAAGGAGGAAAAGAGTAGCAACTACATGATGATGACTTTTTTAACCGACCGACCGACCCATATTTGTAATGGTACAGTAAGAAACAAAAAATAGGGCCACTCCTAGGCACATGGAGTTGCTGTTAGGAGGGACATATGACACAGCAAACTGTCTAGCATCATGATGAAGAGTAAAAACTGACTCATCAATCAGAATCTGAAATAATGGAGTGCAATAGCTTTAGGTATATAGAGTCCGTACTCTCAGGAGGCACTAGTTGAAGACGTGTCGGATTGGAGTACATAAATATGGAGGCACCTGTCGTGAGGTTTAAATATTTCTGTTTTTGTTTCGGGTAGAACGTCTACCATTTGCATATTTGAATAGTATCTACGCCTCACTATCACACATTTTATACGTGAATTTTATTACTATCTAGCTGCAGTGGAGGTAAGGTAAATAAGGATGTCCAAAACATCTATTGCTTGAGTGGCGTGTCGGTCGGAGTTAGTACAATAAGTCGACTTCCGTAGCACTATCTCGCTACCGCTGTAACAGCTGCTAAACAAGACAATGGTATAACATTGTAATGATTCGATAGAACGTCATTTTCCTCCTCGGACCGTAATCTTAGTTATGGAGTTCGGAATATAACCCATTTTAATGGTGTTGGTGAGAGTCAAAACCATTCCATTGAAAGTGTCACTAAAAATAGACGCTGCATGCCGTCCACATAATTCAGGCCACTGACGCTAATCTAGTTGCCTCCACAACCGGTAACCTAGCTATGGCCACGAACACTCCTGATCTTGTGCAGTGGAAAATTGAAAATAATGATACTGCTTCACCTTGTCTTTGGTATATTTTGACAGTAAAACTTGAAATTGATATGTATAATTATGTTAGGCATTCGATTTACTGACAGTAGTAGATAAGGTGATGTTTGTGGGGCGCAGTAGCCACTAATGCGAGAACCTGGGATTGAAAGCCGGGGCTTTAATGAACTAAAATAAGTTCTCTGATAGTGCACCAATATCATGCTAGGAATCCGCCATAGTCTATGTTATTACAGCTATATATATATATACAGTAAAACACATTCATTCATTCATTCATTCATTCATTCATGTTTGGCGTGTAGGAAAGATGAAATGCTATATTATGAGGCCATTACTGGGCGCTATTCAACATCAGATTTTGATTTCAAGACTAATTCATCAAGTCTGCAGTGTATATGGAAAATCATCCATTCTCAATGTTTAGGTTGTGTCCGATCTAGTCATATCTGACCCATTTAGTTTTGATTATGTTTATTTGTTTGTTTGTTTGCTAGGCATATGGTGTATCTGACCTATTCAAGAAAGAAGAGATCCATGAGAAAAGTGAACATATAAATAGTGAGATTGTCTTTATGGAGATGAATCCAAGGAATCGTGGTAAACAGAAACCAACAACTATTAATAGTAGTTTTATTTAAGACAAACTCTATCAAATACAGCATGCTAAGGCAAACTCTATCAAATACAGCATGCTAAGACAAACTCCTGCAGTCATAAGTGTATTTGACATGATGTAGGAATTGCATCCTAAATACATAGATAAATACAAATAATTAGAAATTGTTGTTACAATAAGTTTAAATTTGTGTTTTTAAGTTGAGAGTACTATATAGGTACTACTTATAACGTTTAATAATAGTTATACTACATAGATCCAAGTCAACAAGCCGTTTTCTGTCTCACAGCAGATCTCACAAGATTCCACATGAGCCATTGCCAACCAAGGGTGGCCAAGCTGAAAGTGTCAAACACTTAACAACACTATTGTTCTCAACATCATCTCACATGGCCATGGTGAAAGCTTGACCACAATCATGTTTGCCAACCGTTGTTGCTAGGCATATTTGCATATCTCGCGAGATCTGCAACAAGATGTGAAATCCATTATTTAGTGGATTTAATTCACTTTGGACAACATAACTGATGTTTGCTCCAAAAAGTCCATTAACCTGAAACAAACTTTTACTGATGAATTGTAGAGGGAATTTCCCTCAATATGTTATCATTGAAAGGATGTTGTTGTCATGCAGCACTGTTTGATATGAAGTGCTGAATTGCAAGTAAGAGACATGATTTAAACAGTAGTGATGAGGCAAAGAGTAGTATTATAACAATGTTTTAAACGCAGGGTAAGATATACCACACATACACATAACACAGGGTAAGATATACCACACATACACATAACACTGGGTAAGATATACCACACATACACATAACACTGGGTAAGATATACCACACCTACACATAACATAGGGTAAGATATACCACACATACACATAACACTGGGTAAGATATACCACACCTACACATAACATAGGGTAAGATATACCACACATACACATAACATAGGGTAAGATATACCACACATACACATAACATAGGGTAAGATATACCACACCTACACATAACACAGGGTAAGATATACCACACATACACATAACATAGGGTAAGATATACCACACATACACATAACACTGGGTAAGATATACCACACATACACATAACATAGGGTAAGATATACCACACATACACATAACACTGGGTAAGATATACCACACCTACACATAACATAGGGTAAGATATACCACACCTACACATAACATAGGGTAAGATATACCACACATACACATAACACTGGGTAAGATATACCACACATACACATAACATAGGGTAAGATATACCACACATACACATAACACAGGGTAAGATATACCACACATACACATAACATAGGGTAAGATATACCACACCTACACATAACATAGGGTAAGATATACCACACCTACACATAACACAGGGTAAGATATACCACACATACACATAACATAGGGTAAGATATACCACACATACACATAACACTGGGTAAGATATACCACACATACACATAACATAGGGTAAGATATACCACACATACACATAACACTGGGTAAGATATACCACACCTACACATAACATAGGGTAAGATATACCACACCTACACATAACATAGGGTAAGATATACCACACATACACATAACACTGGGTAAGATATACCACACATACACATAACATAGGGTAAGATATACCACACATACACATAACACAGGGTAAGATATACCACACATACACATAACATAGGGTAAGATATACCACACCTACACATAACATAGGGTAAGATATACCACACATACACATAACACTGGGTAAGATATACCACACATACACATAACATAGGGTAAGATATACCACACATACACATAACATAGGGTAAGATATACCACACCTACACATAACACAGGGTAAGATATACCACACATACACATAACATAGGGTAAGATATACCACACCTACACATAACATAGGGTAAGATATACCACACCTACACATAACACAGGGTAAGATATACCACACATACACATAACATAGGGTAAGATATACCACACATACACATAACATAGGGTAAGATATACCACACATACACATAACATAGGGTAAGATATACCACACATACACATAACATAGGGTAAGATATACCACACATACACATAACACAGGGTAAGATATACCACACATACACATAACACTGGGTAAGATATACCACACATACACATAACATAGGGTAAGATATACCACACATACACATAACATAGGGTAAGATATACCACACATACACATAACACAGGGTAAGATATACCACACATACACATAACACTGGGTAAGATATACCACACATACACATAACATAGGGTAAGATATACCACACATACACATAACATAGGGTAAGATATACCACACCTACACATAACACAGGGTAAGATATACCACACATACACATAACATAGGGTAAGATATACTACACATAACATAGGGTAAGATATACCACACATACACATAACATAGGGTAAGATATACCACACCTACACATAACATAGGGTAAGATATACCACACCTACACATAACACAGGGTAAAATATACCACACATACACATAACACAGGGTAAGATATACCACACATACACATAACATAGGGTAAGATATACCACACCTACACATAACATAGGGTAAGATATACCACACATACACATAACATAGGGTAAGATATACCACACATACACATAACATAGGGTAAGATATACCACACCTACACATAACACATAATTTACATACAATAGAAGATAGACATGTATACCATAGATGTTGAATACATTTGGATTGTATCTGTACATACCTTTGAAATGTGACTAAAATTCATTTAAAGGTGTTCTTCATCTTTTCACATGAAAACCTTGAATTCAATGTAGAATGACAAAGTACTAAAGTTTGTCAACCTGACCTGACAGTGTTGATTTGACCTGACAGTGTTGATTTGACCTGACAGTGTTGGTTTGACCTGACAGTGTTGATTTGACCTGACAGTGTTGATTTGACCTGACAGTGTTGGTTTGACCTGACAGTGTTGATTTGACCTGACAGTGTTGACAGTGTTGACAGTTTCGACCTTATCTGACAGTCTGGACCTGACCTGAGTGTTGACCTGACCTGTTAATGTCGTAAGACTTGACAGGGTATAGAGTAGGATCCTGTAAGACTTGACAGGGTATAGAGTAGGATCCTGTAAGACTTGACAGGGTATAGAGTAGGATCCTGTAAGACTTGACAGGGTATAGAGTAGGATCCTGTAAGACTTGACAGGGGATCCTGTAAGACTTGACAGGGTATAGAGTAGGATCCTGTAAGACCTGACAGGGTATAGAGTAGGATCCTGTAAGACTTGACAGGGGATCCTGTAAGACTTGACAGGGTATAGAGTAGGATCCTGTAAGACCTGACAGGGTATAGAGTAGGATCCTGTAAGACTTGACAGGGTATAGAGTAGGATCCTGTAAGACTTGACAGGGTATAGAGTAGGATCCTGTAAGACTTGACAGGGTATAGAGTAGGATCCTGTAAGACTTGACAGGGTATAGAGTAGGATCCTGTAAGACCTGATGGGGTATAGAGTAGGATCCTGTAAGACTTGACAGGGTATAGAGTAGGATCCTGTAAGACTTGACAGGGTATAGAGTAGGATCCTGTAAGACCTGACAGGGTATAGAGTAGGATCCTGTAAGACCTGACAGGGTATAGAGTAGGATCCTGTAAGACTTGACAGGGTATAGAGTAGGATCCTGTAAGACTTGACAGGGTATAGAGTAGGATCCTGTAAGACTTGACAGGGTATAGAGTAGGATCCTGTAAGACTTGACAGGGTATAGAGTAGGATCCTGTAAGACTTGACAGGGTATAGAGTAGGATCCTGTAAGAGTTGACAGGGTATAGAGTAGGATCCTGTAAGAGTTGACAGGGTATAGAGTAGGATCCTGTAAGACTTGACAGGGTATAGAGTAGGATCCTGTAAGACCTGACAGGGTATAGAGTAGGATCCTGTAAGACTTGACAGGGTATAGAGTAGGATCCTGTAAGAGTTGACAGGGTATAGAGTAGGATCCTGTAAGACTTGACAGGGTATAGAGTAGGATCCTGTAAGACTTGACAGGGTATAGAGTAGGATCCTGTAAGACCTGACAGGGTATAGAGTAGGATCCTGTAAGACTTGACAGGGTATAGAGTAGGATCCTGTAAGACCTGACAGGGTATAGAGTAGGATCCTGTAAGACTTGACAGGGTATAGAGTAGGATCCTGTAAGACCTGACAGGGTATAGAGTAGGATCCTGTAAGACTTGACAGGGTATAGAGTAGGATCCTGTAAGAGTTGACAGGGTATAGAGTAGGATCCTGTAAGACTTGACAGGGTATAGAGTAGGATCCTGTAAGACTTGACAGGGTATAGAGTAGGATCCTGTAAGACCTGACAGGGTATAGAGTAGGATCCTGTAAGACTTGACAGGGTATAGAGTAGGATCCTGTAAGAGTTGACAGGGTATAGAGTAGGATCCTGTAAGACTTGACAGGGTATAGAGTAGGATCCTGTAAGACTTGACAGGGTATAGAGTAGGATCCTGTAAGACCTGACAGGGTATAGAGTAGGATCCTGTAAGACTTGACAGGGTATAGAGTAGGATCCTGTAAGACCTGACAGGGTATAGAGTAGGATCCTGTAAGACTTGACAGGGTATAGAGTAGGATCCTGTAAGACCTGACAGGGTATAGAGTAGGATCCTGTAAGACTTGACAGGGTATAGAGTAGGATCCTGTAAGAGTTGACAGGGTATAGAGTAGGATCCTGTAAGACTTGACAGGGTATAGAGTAGGATCCTGTAAGACTTGACAGGGTATAGAGTAGGATCCTGTAAGACCTGACAGGGTATAGAGTAGGATCCTGTAAGACTTGACAGGGTATAGAGTAGGATCCTGTAAGAGTTGACAGGGTTTAGTTTACCATCCTAACACTGTACAGGATGTAGCATGAAACTTTGTGTTGATCAGCTGACTAAAAGGGGATAAAAAGAAAGCAAATGGTCCTGATATTAAAAGTGTAGGGGTAGCTATATGTTTTATTTGTAGCAGATAGGATGTGAATCATGTACATCCAAGGTAATAGTTGATTGATTTTATTCAATATTGAATTTTTATCATGTAGATTTTGAAATCAATCTGTTCAAACCTTGTACAGGGTAGTTCTTGAGTTTGTGTATCAAGGTCAAGGTCAGATGTATAAAGCAATAGTCATACTGATTGTAAATCTTTAGACATATGGTCATGTACATAAATATTATCTCAAATTATATCTTATGATAAGTAATTCTATGTCTGATATACAGACACTTCTATAGATACAACCCACAAAAAAACACTGGTGCATTGATTTGCTTGTGGTAATCAGAAATGAGATAAATTCCATGCAAAGACATACAATGTAATTAGTGTTAGTAACTTATCAAAGCACAAACACTACTAGCACTGGGAGACAGAATCTAATAACTCTGTTTACTGATAGAATGCTATATGTTATAACAGTGGAGTACAACTGTTACTTTATAACTCCCATAGGTATAAACAATAATGTCACCTGAACCTACATCACAGGAATCCTCTGTTGTTTTTATTCAGTTGCATTGTCTCTTTGACCTATTTATGTCCTAGTTTGAAGTCTTTAATTAAATCACTTCATTCAAGCAAACACACTGGTGTTTTTTCATGGGTTGTATTATCTCAAACTGTATGTGTTAACAGTTCTGTAGGTAGTGTCACAAAATATATCTCATAATGATTAAAATTATATGCTGCTGATGTGGGAACATTTCTGTAGATATTGTCTCAATATGTATTGTGTAATAATTCTATGCTGCTGATAATAGAAACAATTAAATATGATTTTATCTAAATAAATGATGGAATTGAAATCAGGTCAACAGATTAGAGATTTTATGATTTCTGTAAATTAATGAAGTTAGAATACTTGTATAGATGTATAGTTTAAAGGCTAGTAAAATTTTTATCAAATAATCTTTGCAGGATTTTTATAAATAACTTTTATATTTCAACTTGAAATGAAGCTCATGAATGGTATGCCACAAAATGCAACATTTTTAATAGTTATTGTTTGAATGTTTGTCTGTGATCTTGTCACTATCTTTTTGTTGTTAGTCTTTGTTATATCACAGGGAACCTTGTACATGCTAATGCTAGGATGTGGCCATATCACAGGGAACCTTGTACATGCTAATGCTAGGATGTGGCCATATCACAGGGAACCTTGTACATGCTAATGCTAGGATGTGGCCATATCACAGGGAACCTTGTACATGCTAATGCTAGGATGTGGCCACATCACAGGGAACCTTGTACATGCTAATAATGCTAGGATGTGGCCATATCACAGGGAACCTTGTACATGCTAATAATGCTAGGATGTGGCCACATCACAGGGAACCTTGTACATGCTAATAATGCTAGGATGTGGCCATATCACAGGGAACCTTGTACATGCTAATGCTAGGATGTGGCCACACCCTAGTGCTAGGAAGAAGAGCATAGCTATGTATACCAGCTGTCTGCCTCACAGCCCTGTTACAGGGTATATTTTTCCACAGCCCTGGGACATGTTTGTGAAAAATATACCTGTTGAATGGATGTGGAATACTGCCTCTGTGCCATGACTGTTTTACACATCCCAGTACCATAGCTCACACTTAGCACACAATTGTGCACATCCAGCTGTAGTGGAATAATACCCTGTAGCAACCCATTTCTTCATATGCAACTAGCATTGCTCACACAGCTGGTACATGGCTGTGGGAAACACCACTGTAACGGCTATGCTAACATAGCTGGTGCATGGTTATGGGAAATACCTATGTTACAGCTATGCTTACACAGCTGGTATATAGGTTGTGGTAAAAAGCTTGTTTACACAGATGTTAGAAAAACCTATGCTGCATTGCTATTTTTAACATCCATGTTACATTGATGTTGGCATACCAGTTACACATCTGTTACACCTAGTGTGTTGACCAGAGCTGTTACAGGGATACTGTACACATAGCTTGTACAGCCCTCATGGCTCCACTGAGCTGGTACAGCTATGTGCACAACCCTGTCCTAGGTATGTGAATGTTACAGGGGTGTGCAAGGTTCCCTCTGTGTGTGTGCGTGTGTATGCATGTGTGCATGCAAGCATAATGTCCAAAAATATGTGTCCTATTTCAGTGAACTTTTTTGGATGTTACATTTACTTTGTCTCAAGTTCGAGATGTCAAGGCAAACTACTGTGGCCAGTCAGTGATATACAAATTAGATAATACACTTTAAAAGTAATAAATTGGAGTAATACTAGTTGTGCTAAAGTGCCATTGGCACTATTTTGTGCTGATGTAGTACAAATATTCTTGTAGATATAACATCTATACAAGTGTAATGGAAATTTGATCATGTGAATGTTTTTATGAATTTTGTAGATCTTCTATGTCATCACTAGATTTACTGCTGCAATGTTTGATGAAGACTTTAATTGTGTGTATATTGTATGATGACAATAAATGTTGTCAATCAAATCAATCTCCACTATACATTGTACAATTAGATGTTATTCACTAAGATTTGGACCTAAGGGGACTTTGTCACTACAAGTATTTGACAACTGAAGAAAAAATTTGGAGAATAACATAATTATATCAGCACCAGTAATATCAAAGAAATATCGGGGGAAGTAATGGTAATTTTGAAACATTTTGACTCATATTTCGAATGCAGCAGAACCAGTGATGTAGACACACGTTGTCATGACATAGACGTGCACTGTTGTAGAACAACCAGATTATAAACTCCATATTTTTTGTTCAACTTGGCTTGTGCATAGTACAATGAAATGTCATCAGCCAATCAGATATCATGTATTGTATGATTATAAAACTATTTGTCAATTTGTTGATGTGCTATATTTTAATCTATTGGTTTTATTGACTGTTTAGGCAATGACAATCAAATCTTATCTATGTCTAATTTATGACAGACAACTTGTCAATGTAGAGGCAAAAATTACAATATTTGTTGAATTGAACAGATTTATTATTAGCAATTAGAGGGTTGAACTTTAACCCCTGACAACTCATGACATGAATAGATAGTTTATGACAGGGTGTGATATATTTGGACTTTTTCTGTGATTCTATCACTAGTATTGTCTTTATATATTGATAGCTTTATGCTATAGAGTCTCTATTTATTGCATGTTTATTTTTGTAAATTAAAACTCACCTTGTTATTGATATTTTATTTTTATTTCCTAAATCTATGATCTTACCTGAGGTTTTTAGGTCAGATATTTATCTTGGTTTTTTATTTTTGTAATTTTCATTATTTTGTCATTTCAGAGTGTACATGTTATGATGTGAATTGTATCATAGAAATGCAACAATGTCTTGCATTGAATATGAAACAAACCAAGTTTGAGTAAAGAATGCTGATGTGTGCACAATGAAGAGATACAGTGTTGAGGTTTCCTTGTGTGTGTGTGTGTGTGTGTGTGTGTGTGTGTGTGTGTGTGTGTATGTGTGTGTGTGTGTGTGTGTGTGTGTGTGTGTGTGTGTGTGTGTGTGTGTGTGTGTGTTTTGTAAACATGTACCTACCTTTGGTTTGATGTGCTGCATGTTAGTCACATGTCCCCCACTGTGGTATATAGTTTGTCTACCATCTTAATCTATCCTAATATACCCAAAGTCTTCCCTTACACAAGTGTAAGTAATATAGCTCATTAACTGATCTTTTTGAATACACCATAATCTGATCATCATAAAGACAAAAGATTGTATTGTTTGGACACAGGGAGCGCTGTTCAGAAGCAACTTCTGAATCGGACAGTCACATGAGTGAGGGCCACCATCAGAAAAAAACCCCAGTATTTCACTGCAAAAGTTGATGGAATTCTCCATCAGTGTATGTTTTTTAGTTTTCCTATTTTAAAGTTTAACTTACAAACCCTCCACTCTGACATTAATTTAGACTAGTAACATGTTTGTCATTATGACATTCCGCTAAATCCACATTCTTGCCTGTGAAAATTGAAAACATATGGCCTTCTCTACATTTGAGTAAGTATACTAAAATATATGTCATCCAATCGTTTAAATACCATGTAACAGGTGATGCCAATACTTTTGATATCACCCCCCCCCCCCCCCGGCAAACAGTATATTAGATTAATCTAGCTATATCTTTTTAACTAATGTGATTTGAGTCTTAATTAAACGTAGTCAGTTTTACATGATTGACAGGTTTTGTGTTTTATACAAATAACCATGGATGACCATACAACAATTATACATGTCATAATCCACAATGGGTTTCACAAGAAGAATACATCTATGATTTGTAATGAACCACAACAGAAATTTGGAATGCAAAATTCCATTAATAATGCAGTGACTTTCTTGTCTGTGTTTTTACTGATAAATAAACTGAGTGTCTTGAATCAACTTATCTCACCAGTACGTCTATAAACAAAGCTAGATAGATATACTGCTGTCACTTAGTCGATGGTGAAAAGGCAAAGTTTCATAGTATATATGCAAGGTTGTATAGTTGAACACTGAATATTCTATCCCCACCGATGCACAGGTAAAAATGGTGTTGATAGACACTATAATCTCGTGCAATCCAGAACTTACAGCATGGAAAATTTCTCAACCGTTGATCAATAATAAACCGTATAAAATGGAATATCCCATCATTATTGGAATGTAAGCGATTCCTGTCAGCTATTTTATCCAGTAAAACATCGATGCAAATTGTAGCATAGGGGACTCATACGACTCAGGCTCAGTTAGTTTTGTTTACGAAAACAAACAAATAACTACTGACAAACATCAACAATGTTTGACAGTATCAAGAATTAGTAAATGTTTTCTTATCTGCAACACAATTCCACTCTTTTGCTGTATAGGATAACATATACTAATTCTTGATACTGTCAAATATTATTGTTGATACTGATTTGTGATTACTCTGTTGTTGATGTTTGTCAGTATTTATTTATTTGTTTGTTTGTTTGTTTGTTTGTTTGTTTGTTTTCATAAAACTAACCAAGCCTGAGTCCCAGGTGATCTAATAATCGGTTGCCACTAACATTGTATTGAGGTTGTGTTACATTGTAGGCAATCTCCGTTTCATCATTGTTACAATACTTATATCTTGTTTATTGAAAGGAGTTGATGGATATACCAGTAAATGTGAAAAACATCACATTGGATATGTTGATAACTGATAAATAAACAAACAATTAAACAAACAAACAAAAGAGATCACCAACGTAAATCCCTTTTAATAAACATAAAACGTACACGTATTTCTGTAGTACTAGTAGTTTATGCATGATCGAGTGTTTGTCCAGTGTGATAATCTCCCAGCAGATGAGAGATAAAGCAAACTGTTAATGTAAGTGATCTCCTGCCAGTTTTAAGATAAGGGGTGTTTTAATTAAGATAAGATTAGAAGAATGGACAAGGCGTCTTTATTTAGTCAATAAAGCGAGAGAATTACATACAGCCTCAGACTTTTAGTGGTCTGAGATCAACAGCTGAGAGCAAAGTAACCAGGGAAAGAAAAAGAAATAGTTTTAAAACTCAATGAGTCAATTGATCAATATCACACATAAAGTAAGTTATACTGCACCACAAAAATTGATCAATCAATCAATCAATCAATCATTCAACCAAATAATAAATCAATCAATCAATACATCAACCGATCGATCGATCGATCAATCAATCAATCAATCAGTTACATGCTCGCTGCTCCCTGTGGTTGATGGTGGAAAATTGATGCTATGTGATTTTGGATTTTCTGGTTGCCTTGGATCAACCGATTATATTGGTAATGACTTATGGAACCATGCAATACATGGCACCTGAAGCAGTCCTGATGAAGTGTGAAACTTTACAGCCATAGCTTGACGTATGGTCGATAGCAGCAACCATTATAGAAATGTTTATCGTAGACCTGCCATGGCCAGAAATTAAAGAACACGACGATATTGAAGTCGTAGTTGACAATTTCCTGAAGAGATATTAATGTATACCCCAGTGGATTGAACCAAATTGGTGGTTATACATTGGTTGAAATACTAGTCATGTTTCTATGTCCCTAACGTGAGAGCAGGTCTGAGATAATTCCTAAATTTGAGAAGTTAATTCTCGAGTATGAGGATGAAAAAAAGATTATTTGAATTATTTGAGTTTAAATTTTGCTGATGTTTCATAAAATTATGTATGTATGTATGTATGTATGTATGTATGTATGTATGTATGTATGTATGTATGTATGTATGTATGTATGTATGTATGTATGTATGTATGTATGTATGTATGTGTGTATGTGTGTGTGTGTGTGTGTGTACGTACGTACGTACGTACGTACGTACGTGTGTGTGTGTGTGCTTGTGTGTGTGTGCGCGCGCATGCGTGCGTTCGTGCGTGCGTGTGAATGTGTGTGTGTGTGTGTGTGTGTGTGTGTGTGTGTGTGTGATCTGTTTACATGTCTGTCTCTGTCTGGCTCTGTCTGGCTCTGTGTTGACCAAGTGTCCATGATCTACTCTTGTGTGACAAATTAACATATTAGATAGGGACACCACTCTGGGGTATAAAGTTATTTTCATAAACTTTAGGTCCTGGAGAGTCATTTCATGATTGCACATCACATAATGTTTGCTTGGCTGCCAAGAAATAAATAATAAATAAATAATATACTTATTGCCAGAAATTAAAGTTTATTCATAAATAAGTAAACATGTGTTTAATTTACATTGCTTGTAGACATCTAAAATGTCGAGTTGTTGGAAAAGAGGAGCTGTGTAGCAACGGAGAAAATTGAAACTCTTTTTCATCTCTAGATGTGACTCTTGGCAACCGAGCGAAAATAATGTGATATGAAATCATAAAATGACTTTCCAGAGCCCAAGGTTTGCTGTCGGCCGTTCACTTCGTTGTTTCACATTTAGATAATGGATCATACATTTACAACGAATGAATACATGTAAACCTGACATCCTTATAAGGTGACGAAACTAGAGTTTTTGTTCTTGTTTTCCTGGTTCACTTAATGCACATCATTCGTCTAACAATATGCTGAAGTAGGTCTAAAGGTTCCAAACACGTGGCCAAAACTGAAATCACACTGAAATTCACTACTGGACCTCAGAAATGAAATAAGCCAACCCAGCTATAGGTACCAAGATAATGACGCCATTATATTTGGCAAGGCTAGCACCTTATTTTTGTAGTTTCAAATTAAAATTAGTCACATGGAAAGCCAGAATAATCCAAATTCGTTCGGACGATTCCAAATGACAAAACAGTAATCTGAAAACATTGAAGCACGTGCAATACCGCCACCTAGCGGGCACCTGTAATTAACTATGAAAATAGTCTGATTCTGATGAGGATCGTCGACCCTTGAAATCGAAATAGATCGACATCCGAATGGTTTCTTCAACTGTTTAGTATTATATATATATATATATATGTTATTAGTAGTTCTTTTATAAATATCTAACGATTTGTTATCCATTATCACATTGAAATTTAGAGTATTGAATTAATGCAAGTTATGATTTTGTTGAAATAGCTAAAGCAGCATGTAAAGTAATACGTAATTTAGCTACTATTAAATGTACATTACTAGGTCCACTGAATTAATATTAAACCCCGATGAGTCTACGGTCTAGATTGTTGTCATCAGAGAGTTAGTTGTGTTTATCATCAACATTTGTAAAATTAGTACATACAATTCTTGAGTATGTTGAACACCTAAGGCGTGATTTTAGTGTCAAAGCTCATAACCCCAAGCTAAATTTCGGCCCTCAAAATTTCATGAAAATATTGAAGCAAATTAACTTACTAATTTCGTCTTTTAAAGTTTCTTGCGACTCTGAATCTATCAACAACTTGCGATACGATCCTCTGCCTCAACATTTTTGTGTTTTCAATCTTCTGCATGAAGTTCTCCAAACTCTTCTTTACGCATAACGTAAAATAACGTAAAATAACGTAAAATAACGTGGTTTAATTTTGAAAAATCATAGAACGTTATCTCTGAAATAAGATCTGTACCCGTTCATATTCCATCATTTGTACGTATTTTTATCACTGAGTCCCATTGAGCTGTACAGAAAACATATTGATTTTTGTGTGTGTAGAATTCGGCTTGTATGATTTCAGGCATCGGCCTTACATTATATCGACATTTTCTATAACAAATTGATTTTTGACAATTTCCCATTGCTTTGTATTTTTAATGACCGTACGTTCAAAATACTGAAAATTGATGACTTCTTTTCTAATCATGCAAACTTGATAAAAGTGACGAAGGCGTTATATAGTTTGGTTACCATGTCCGACTATCTATAATGATATCCTCCGATGCACACACACAGTGAGTTATCAGAGCGATGTCGTTTAACATACTATACTCATAAACGTACAAATAGTTGAGGGCATACACCGACTTCTCCATAGACAACACAGTAATCAAGTAGCCCTCAGTTAATACCGGTGCATTCCGGGTCAGGCACTTCTGTCACCATGGTTACCAGGACCGGGTTGCTAGGTAAACAAAACTTGACGAATTAGTCTTGGTCAACGGTCAGATCCTGTGTAATATAGCGTAGGTTAGATCAAGAGAATGCATAGTTTGTATGTTTTGTAGGGTTGAAGAGTTGACCGTGATATTGCCAAGTAGCTGAAATCATTTTAGCGGTATTGGCGAGACTATATTACATAATTGAAGTTTACTATTGCTTCAAAGTCAAACACTACATGTATTAACGTTCACTCACATACATGTACATAATACAGAAGATATTGGTCATTATGTGTGTTGTGATCTCGGGGTCGTATCATAGCCATAGTATTATCCAAGGAATACAAACTCTGTGATAATTTCTAGTAATGTCAGGTGTAGTCATTACTATCAAGACATGTTGGTCATTATCGTAAATTGACGGAAAAGTAGTTGACGAAAACGGGCAATAATACAATAAACTATTCGCTGTAAAACACCAGAATAAAAACACACTTTGCATAACGCCGTCTTCGTTTCATTCTTTATTTCAACTTTAATACTTCCACACAAAAGAGAAAATCTTCAGCGAAGGCTGATTTACAACCGACAATGCGAATTAAAAGATACACGTTAATAGAATTAAAAATAATGCGTCCATTCTTTTTGCACACTACCCAGGTGATTCCCTTCTGACAAGGGTTGAAAGTCATTTGAAAAGACATTTACTTCATAACCATTCATATACCAGGCAATTATTATGACTTTTCTGTCTTCTGTGCTGAGATCATAAGTTTTAAATATTGGTGCCAGGACAAATAACGTGAAACAACTACACTGGGTTATTACATATGCATCAAGGCATACTTGGTTGTGCTATACAATCACTATTGATAGACCAAGCAACGGCCTTTTGTTTACCAAGTATTTGTATACATCGGTGGACTCCAGGACTGAAGAGGTCGCACAGTTTGGTCAGGTGCCAGTAGGCTTATACAGAATAAATAGAATTGTGACGTGTTATTGTATGCGTAAGGTTGTCAACTTACTAGCTAGCCTGCAGTGCTTTGACGGTCTCCTATCACCATCAACATAATACACCTAGTTATATTCAACACTTTATTGCTTGACAGAACGTTTACCAGTTCATGTATACAGTACTTGATCACCAGATATAACTAACTATGCTCTACATACCGACACTGTAATCAGCGCTTCTGACCAACGAAATCATGG
Source organism: Glandiceps talaboti (assembly GCF_964340395.1). Classification (NCBI taxonomy): domain Eukaryota; kingdom Metazoa; phylum Hemichordata; class Enteropneusta; family Spengelidae; genus Glandiceps; species Glandiceps talaboti. The sequence continues at coordinate 3,760,193 of NC_135554.1, forward strand.
TGAGCGTTCCCAGTGATTTTACCGACGGTTTGTTGGTGGACGATCGCTTCAGAAATGAACGTCGTGCAGCAGCTCGTAGGGGTGCGGCTAACTACAAGAACCTTGAGGCGTTAGCTCAAAAATTTTGGAAATCACAGGACCCACGGATGCCGGATGTACATCGCAAACGAAGTGTTCTGAAACCTATCAACCCCACCATATCTGAACGTAGCGTATTGGTTGGCGATTCGTCCAATGCAGTTCACAGCGGTGACCATGTTAGTGGTCATGGATATGGCAAACCAAAGGTACGGTTTGTTGGCGTTGATAGTCCGATAACAACAGCGTCAGATAGCAGAGACTCTCGAATTAAAGCTATACTTCCAAATGAACATATCGATGATATCGTTCTTGTGCATAGGACTATTGACGAGCCTCCCAGTATAGAGATTGCTAGCAAGCAAGTACGGTCTACCAGTGACTTATTTCAACACACTGACTCTACCGACATGTCAAAAAGTCATTTAGACGTTGAACGAAACCAATACCCTGAACCCTCAAGTCAACTCCAACACCAACTTGACTTGGAGAGCGCATTCCAGAGTGACATCATTGACTTGCATAAATTGGAGAAAAAACGGATGCGTACATATAGAACGAAGGCGACACTTTTCCACGCGGAGTACATACCAGAAGAAAACGACAACAACACTTCTAGATCGTCTATATCTCAGTTGTCTGAAATTTCTCCGAGAACTTTCTGTAACCAGAGGCGGAGAAAGATTAATATGCAATTTACGAGTAACAATGGACAGGTAACCGTTATACAGACTTCAGGCAAGGGGTCTAGAGAGACGACGCTTAAAGATGATATCGTCAAACAAGATGACCATCGAGATCAGGCAATACGAGAACTTGTGGATGACATGGACAAAGATTCGATTAAGTTAAAAAGAGAAAACACTGTTGCTGTTTTGAAGAGAATTGATGTTATATTGCATGGGCCAGACAAACCACCTGTGGCTAGTGAACTTGGATCAAGTGTGAAAGAAGCAACGTTTTCGGACAGTGTTGATTTCACAGAGTCAGAAATAGACATACCACTCTTTGAAAGCGAAGAAGACCATGAAGATAGAACACCTGCACCTAACTATGATGGTGAGTAGAGCTGTAAATACCAACGTTGACCTTCTTATCAAGTATCACATCAACAACATAGTAAATCATACCTTAGGATGTGACTAAGTTTCTAAATATCACATTTCGTGCACACGGGTTTCAACTGTTGTGATATTTCGTTTACGTCATAAGTTGCTGTTACGTGAAGTAAAGTATATGGCATTATAGAACCTACATCAAATATTGTTTATCGCATTATAGAACCTACATGAAATACAGTATATTGCATTATAGAACCTATATGAAGTAAGTATATTGCATTATAGAACCCTACATGAAGGAATGTATATTGCATTATAGAACCTACATGAGATATAAGTATATTGCATTATATTTAACATAGATGATCATTGTATTGTCAACTGAAAACTTCAATCGTGTGCATTGTATCGTGTGGAGGCTATATTTCTGTAACCTTTGACCCTGTGAATGTATGCCACACGTACATACGACATTACCCTATCTGACCTAGACTACAAACTCCCCTTGGTTGTCAGGTAACCACATCGTGTTGCAATAATTTACTACTTATGATGGGTAATCCATGCATATTGCAGCTTTGCTTACATGTCAACGGTTATAGTATGTTACATACATACATACATACATACATACATACATACATACATACATACATACATACATACACACACACACACACACATACATACATACATACATACATACATACATACATACACACATACATACATACATACATACACACACACATACACACACATACATACATACATACATACATACATACATACATACATACATACATACATAAAAATAATTTCACACGCGTATATAAAGCCTATATTGTGCTGTACACATATTCGTCAACGTAATGGATTTAATAAATCTATATCCAAAGAAATCGCCATGTCAATGATATATTGATTGCTAGAAATACGATTTGAGAGTTCGAAACAAAGCTATAAGTACGAATACCCTTTTTGATTTCCTTGGCATGTCAATGAACGTTTGGCAAGTTTCTCTAAGGTATTGATATTGCCATGGTTACGACCACATTTCTAGATCTATCAATGAACATATAGAGAAATGTGTGAATGTATTACATAGTACGTGTACAATGTATAATTTTGTATGCCATACCACTCAGTATCGAAACAGTGAACGGTAGGTACATGTACACGCATATATTCAGAACAGGGAACCCGCGGTGTCGGATTTGAAACGGTGATGCACAGCTTAGTGTTAAACAAACAATATCAAACTGTACAGCATACTGTACATTATACATGTACATTTTCAGAAATTTAAATAGAACATTACAGTCTAAGATCTTTGACTCCCAACTAGTGAACTGCCGTATTGTTTATCATACATCCATCCTCCTTTGTGAATCACATAACATTGCATGTTTGCATTGAGCTGACCATAGACCCTACACGTATAGGGTCTATGAATTGACGAATATCCAGTGACATTGGATGATCTTTCATGTACTAACACCTCTAAATTCCCCAGTTAAAGAGGAACATTCATTCTGTCCTTTCCATCGACAAACTTTTACATTCGTGAGCTTGGAACCGACCCCCTCCCCCCCCCCCCAAACAAAAAAAGAAAATAAGAAAAAGAAAGAAGAAGACACATTGTACTCTGATATGACTGCGCAAAGTCCTGGATATACGAACATGTAGTTGATCGCGTTTAGTGTGAATCCTTACCGTCGTACAATTACGGTAAAGTTGTATGTATTTTTCTTTAACGTGTACGAAAAAAAAGTGGTACTTTTACGGATTATAGGCAAAGTAAACAGTTGTTGAATACGCAGTACGCCGACTACTAAATTACGATTTTACAGACTTAATTGCAACGTTTTACAAATTACGAAAACGATATCGCCTGTACGAGTGACCATCCATGACCAGTAACTATGATTATAACATAAACCCTGAAGTGACGACCCATGACCAGTAACTATGATTATCAGATGGAACCATGGAGTGACCAGCCATTGCCACTAATAACTATGATTATAATATAAAATCAGGAGTTATACAGGACACTGATGTGTATGGATACTATATTGTGTTTAGGTCAGTCATTTGGTCCAAGTCCCTGATTAAATTTAAAGTGGATTTCATTATGAGAGTTTGACACTGTCAAATATATGTTGTAGCCTATAGCTGAGACCAATGCAAATGTTTACGAGTCAGTCATACAAATTAAGTCTTCTTCTGAACTGAATACACGTAAAAGTCTCAATGGCGTCATGACCTTATTAACGTAACAGAGGTCATTGTAGTCACCTTTCATTCCGTAACTACAACCTCTAAAGAAAGCCACTTGAGTCAAACGAGACTTGAAGAATAAATGCAGTCATGCATATCGAAATACTGCATAGACAGAGTGACCAACACAGAAGAATAAATACAAGACTTATTGTGTGTGTGTCATTTCAATATAACTTGATACCTTGCAAGGCACAAGTTTTAAAAGTTTTAATTAAAGGTTGTCATGGCAACATCGTTTTTTTTAATCGGGTCGATATGTAAATCTGAATAACCATAACGCGAATAGTGTTGGAATTGGACAGCTCATCCTAGTTGGATGCACATATTTACGTTATTGATTTTCATTTATTTCTAAAAGTGAAACACTTCCCCTCTTTTGTTGAAGACAATTGTACTATTGACCAATAATGTAAAGTACATTCCATTATACCACTCCATACACAATGGACAGTCTGTTATCACATTGTCTATATATATCACTATAGCATAAAGAATGCAAGAAATAATCAATATTTTGGGTGTTTGAGGGAGGGGATGAAATAGGAACAAATGTATAAGATGGTTAACAATGACTGCAATGAGAGAATATCAAGGTAGGCGAACCCAAGTGAACGGGACAGGAAAGCCATGGATACAGGAAGTGAGATCCCATAAGGGTACGGTAGGAACCGAAGGGTTCGTCAATAAATAAAGTTGCAGTCATAACAGCCCTGTCGTCCCCGGGCTGTCTTCTAGTTGTATGTTAGGCAAACTGCAACAATACTACTAGCACTGTGCTAAAGTGATTTGATCAAGAATGCTACATAACAAACTAAAACAAACAAACAAAAATATATTTGTACTTCCCTATGATCAAGGTGACGGGGGGATGACGTGGCAAACAATGGTTATCAAGGTGAGGGGGGGGGGGTGACTTGGCAAACAATGGTCGTTATCAAGGTGAGGGGGGGTGACTTGGCAAACAATGGTTGTTATCATGGTGAGCAGTATATCATGCATTGCTATGTGATCATTCGTTCGTTCGCTTATTGTAAGTGTCTTGCATTACTCTTGTCAGCGCCCACGATAGAATGACTTGTTATGAACACCATGGCAACAGTGACAGGTTTCCCTCTTTTTATCACGTACTTGAAGATTGTTAAATCGTCGCCTTGGTCTTAAAAAGTGTGACACTCAAAACAAAATTACCGCGATGTCAGTTTTTTGTTCTGTAGCATGAGGACATCTTGTAAAGAAACGAATTAGTTAATCCCCGAAAATTAATATAGTATAAAACTATTATTAGAGATGACGTAGTTATGATGGCTTTATCATTAGTTGTTCGTGAATGATTTCATTAGAGTTATCACACAGCTTCAAACCAAAAACGAAAAACTAACAACATCAACATCAACCGGTTTCTACTTCGTCTGCTGTTGGAGTAACTTGCAATCTCCCAATGTGTAAACTACTTCGTCTGATGTTGGAGTAACAATGTGTAAACTATGTGAATACTCCTGTATGTTTATATTTTTAATTCCACGGTGCTACTGTCTTGTGGCATTACCCGGAAACCAAGGTCTCTCTGAAGTTACCCCATCAACCAAGTGAACACTCACACAAGTCTACGTACAAATGAAGCCGTAGAGGGCAGACTAACGTTCCACTATTTCAAAACATACTTGTGCTCGAAAGTGTCAAACAAATATCTGTTTGCAGATTATTGCAAGATTAGCATTCATTTTCCGAACAGTATCAGTCTTGGTTGATAGGACATTTATATCACGGATCAAGATATATGTATAGGTATACTTGATTTATTTCACGTACATGTCACATACGTACAATGGTAGCAAGGTCAACGAATATCTCAGACCATAGTTCATGGAATGATGAAGACGTGAATATATTGCATTATCTTGGCATAGCTTAGAAATAAACCAGAAAACAGAACAAACCACTATTTCAACACGTAAATGACGTATGGTATATGGTACGAAGTGAATACTTATTACTTGACCGTCTAGAATGATGGTTAGGTCGTTCAATTAAAAAAAAAGGAAAACATGAAAACAAAGAAAGAGTGTGTGGATGTGGTGACGTGGCTGTCCATTCATAATACGATTTTTAACAGTTCAGATGCCGTTAAGTTTGATTCAAGAAATATAAATTGTCGTTATGAGACTTATTAACGGATGTCTGTGGCGTAGTCATCTAGCCTTCAGTGACGTCATTTTCCTCTGTAAGTTCGCCTGGAAAGAGAGTTTACTGTGCAATTTTTTATTACATTTTCTTTTTCTCTAGGGTTGGCCGAATAATCGTGAGAAATAGATAAAGATTGGCCATCCTTACCTCAGAGACGTGCAAAATGTATTTTCACACCTACTTCAAGTTCAGCAATGAAACCCCTATTATTTAATTTACACATTGAATTAAGTATAACGGAAAGTGGTATCTGGTGGTCCGACGATTATCAGCTATAATACACGTACACCCCTTAATCCGTTGGTACGCCAGAAATGCTAGTTTAATGTTATGTATAATTTGTCGGAGAGGGCGTCCTTCATCTTGTCGGAGGTCAGTCACTTTCGTAATGACACCCCAGCCTTGCACGACCTGTCCTAAACAGTGAACAGTCCTAAACACAACAATGATGTTGTTTTATCATTTATTGCAGAGCCGTTGAGGGCGGTAGACGGAAATCAAAGGAAGGACAGCCATGACGACAGTTTCACCACACTCGAGGACATATTCAACGATCCAATACTCTGTACTAAACTGGATGTATACGTGAAATGTGAGGAATGGATCGAACGATGGTTTTGAATAATGTACAACGAGATGTTGATAATCATTGTGACGATATAACCTGTTTTATATATAGATAACACGTAAATTTTAACAGGAATTACAATTTAAAACTACAGCAGCGGCACTGGGATTCTTCGAGACAGAATTGTTGACATCAATGGAAGTGCACATGTCGTACAGTAATATATAGACTGAACGAAACAAATTGAAAACTAAATACCGAACAAACAAACAAAACAAACAAAGTAAACAACAAACAGAACGAAAGTAATGTAAACTTGGATATTGATGAAATATACAACAAATAGACAACAAACTAAGTCCGGACAGAACTGGTCAGAACTGGTCATTACTAAGTATAATATCAGTAACTAAATATAACAACAAGTTTGTTATTGTTTTTATTTTCATCAGATTCTGGTTAAGGACAAAGTACGAAATACAATGTAAGTTTCCATCTGACAAGTGGAATGGAATGTTTTAACTTTAACTTTTTACTGCGTTCTCTAATACACAGGGATATTATAGAACAATGGCAGTTGTCAGTTTGATAATGACGTACAGGTGATAAATATAAACGTCATCACGTATTTAACAACAACAACAACAACAACAACAACAACAACAACAACAACAACAACAACAACAACCACCAACACTATCATCTATTAGTAAACAGTAGATGTTTTCATAGGAAATAGAATGATAGTTGTTGTGAAATTCTCCTTGATATACTATAAAGAGTACTAGACCAGTAAGAGTAGTTACTTTCTAGTTATAGCGAGGCTTGCAAAACGTACCCACCAATAATCATCGCTAATTGAGAACACTTTTGTCTTTATTCGTGATGTTCACCCCTCCCCCTCCTCCAAATATTGACAGGATAGAATAAACTGAATTACAAAAGAAAAGAAAATAAACGTAGTAGTAGTAACTGCATTAAGTCTTCATGAAATACATATCATCGAACGAACTATTTTAATGAACGAAATTTTTATTTTGTCCAGTGGTCGAAAAAATGTAACACAGACCAGGTCACTGTGATGTTAACATTAACAAATCCCGTTACAAGTATACTATAATCAGGGAATGGAAATCACCGAATCCGGGATTCTTTACCAAAAAAAATCTTATGTCTTTTCCCCCCAAATTCAGATTTTCATTTAAACTTTTCTAAGAAAAAAATAAAACTGTTTGTGAAACATTAAGTGTGTGTGATTTCTTAGAAAACGTTTGTCAACATTTGATATTGTGAATTTCTCTGTATGTCTACCACCCTCTATACGAACAAGGTTACATAGTTGCAATACCTAAACTCAGACCACTATATTCAATTATCTTTAGTGGTCGGAGACCTAAATGAGGCTACTGCACTTGTTATACCGAGCGACTATTCTGTTCAGTGCTTTATACCTTTAAGCGACTAACAGTGACGTAATACTAAGTCAACATTTTATCCTATAACTGACGAATTGCAAGGAAAGTTCGTTTCTTAACGTAAATGATGGTACTCATGTATGAGAGGTAGCCAAATATTTCGATAGATTCATGACAATCGACGAATTCAAACTTAATCACGCATGTCACAAAGGGAAAATTTACGAATAATTTGAAAACAGAGATATCGTTGGTATATTCTGACACAATTATTAAGTCAAAATCAGTTTTTGAATACATTAATTTTTTGTTATTCTGAGGTAAACCCACACTCCCCCATTCACAACTCTCGGCCATAGTCAGGAGCCGGGCCTCAAAATTGAACAGCGCCATCACACAGTGTACAATTTTACAACTTCTGTTTTTATGCTACTAAAGTTGTAAATTTATACAGCTCAGGTGGAAGCAGTCATACCTCTAGACTGTCGACAGTCGCTCGCGCCTTTTTTGCCCAAAGTTTTATCTAAACTCCGATCCCGCGCAACACTAGTCTAATCGCAAATTGAGGGCCGAAGGCCCGAGGTCGAGGGCCGAAGGCCCGGCTTGGGCCTTCGCAATACGGCCCTCGATATCAGTTTGCGATTATACTATTACTAGTGTTGCGCCGGACCGGAGTTTAGATAAAACGTAGGGAAAAAGGCGCGAGCGACTGTCGACAGTCTATCATACCTCATGTATAGTCTGTCTGCTAGACATGTATCGCCGGAGAGAGAGGTATCTAAATTTGTCCATATGTTGTAGAAGACGAGGTGTCAGCTAGGTGGAAATGGCACGTGTATAATAATATAGCAAACAATCTTATCTACAATATCATCAACAAAAAATTAGTTTAATAGTTTAATATGTACCATCTTAGATTGAACGGTGTCCCCCAAATTTACATACACATTTACATACAAATTTACATACAAATTTACATACACATTTACGTACACATTTACATACACATTTACATACACATTTATTTATTCATTATTAGCGTGTTACTTTTTATTGTTTGAATGTGTGTACGTGGTTGGTCTTGTTCCTCGCTTTCAGGAAGCAGGCGCTCACTCTCGGAATTAAAAATAAATACAGAAATCGATCCGTATTCACTACATAATGTGTTAATCAGATTGGCCAAAGACCAATATCTTAGTGATTTGAACCTTGTAACAATGGACATTTTACTTAACTGACCTAGACGTGCACGTGCACGTAATTATGAGAGGGTTTCTTATAATTCACTGTATGTCAATACTATAAACCTATTAATCAAATTATATACGTATACAACCATCTCAAGGCCAATCAGAAACTAAGCAAATTGAAACCTAAACCCGTCGTCAATCGATTACTTCACAGTTGTTGTTTTCTTAAACCCAGTTATAATCTGGTCAGAGATGAATCTTTCATGTTATCCTCCTCCTTCTCCTCCCCCCTCCTCTTCCTCGTCATATTTTTTAGGAAACTCTAAAACGAAACTCTAATTTTAGCACCGAACAATAAATAAACTCATTTGATTTTGTCATTAATAAACCCAACATTTTCGTTATTATGACGCATGATTTTTAAAAATCAACCAAAATATACGTGTCACTTATTATAATAAAGATATTTAGATTAGCGGTAAAGATGTGTTGTTATTAAATGACACATGTGGACGATTGACCAGCATGCTCCATGCATTGAGTTCATTCTCTCAAGCATATTATGCTAATAATAATGAATATTGCCCACAAGTCATTAATTAAGCCATGCCACCAACCTAGCAATACATTTCAACAAAAGTTAAAACTCGGCAAGGGTGTGATGTGATGATATACCACCACTCTGGTCAAAACTCTCCTCAACTTCTAATGGTTGTCATAGATACAGGATACAAAGTACAAGCTAACAGATGGTCATACTATATGCACGAGTAATAAATTTACTCCTTCAGTTTGCTAACTTTACAAAGTGATATGTTTGACGGGACTGTACAGCCAGTAACGGAACGGGAACTAAGTAACAATCATGTCACTTGGTCTGACAACCTCCGTTTGATTTCAGCTTTGGAAGCTCAACTAAATAGCGATTTTAGACTACTTTTTGGCGACGAGAAGGATTAGGAATACTATATATAACACCTTACATTGTGGAAGTGTGGACAACTGAATATAGTCTGACTAGTAAGTCTAAATATTTTCTTGTTATGTTTTTCTAATTTGACCCCAAAACACCCGTTGTCTTAGAATATGTTTAATATGTTTCTTCGCTGTATAATCATCCATAAGCCTGAACCAGTCCGAACTATCACGAGTTATATATGAACATTATCTTTCTCCTCAAATAACGAATATATGTTTTACCTATCTGGATGTGAGCGATTAACACTGTACATGTCGTGGATAGTATTCTTCTATACGTCATTATAGGTATACGGTTCTACTGATTATCATTTTTATAAAGTCGTAAATGTAAGAGATGTATAGTTGATGTCATGAAATCGGCATATTGAACCGGACCGTGTTTATCAGCAGACGCCAACATCCATCCTTTATTTGACATTGACAGCGAATGGCTAAAAGGAAATTTATTGTCAAAAGCTGAAAAAGCTAACATTTACTTACCGATATTGAATTGTTTATTGTTTGACAACATCAGTTATTCTCTTACCATGTGTGAAAATGTATCAAAGAATGAAGAGTGGAGATATGTGGTTTCACAACACACCGCAGAATACACTCTAAACTTGAAACCAGTAGGATATTTTAGGAATATTATGCCTTTTAAAATCATGTACGGTGTTTTTACGACACCAGTTTTACATATGGTGGCTGACAAGTGAAAAATATTGTATACTTGTTGTGTAAGTAATAGACCTCAGACTGTTACATCACCGTGTTTTCTATATATATAGACATTACTTGTACTTGTAAGTAAGTAAGTAAACAGACAGACTTAGGTGTGATGCAATAGGTAGGAAAGAAACCAAACACATATATATTTTGAAATAATAATATTTATAATTGTTCTTGTTTTCCCCTCGGTTGGTGTAGGAGGGGCGTGGTCACTGATTTTGACATGTTACCACACATACCAATGTAACTCATGACAATACTTCAGATTGTTATACATGCACTAGGATTTATTACAATGTCAAATGTCACTTTGGAGACAGGTAGCACTGTACTGCTGCAATTTGTACTCATTTTGGTTTCTCAGTTGCAGGTTATAAACAAGCCGGCCCAGTCTACACGTGATATTAATCATTGCTTTAATCATATACTAATTATTTATTTATGTAATAGTTGAAATACATGAATACACATTTGAACAAAATGAAAGAGAAAAAATCAATATTACAAGTTACAGTGCAATAAATTATGTACTATTTGTGGAACTTATGTCAATACACGTATAAGAAGTAGTTTTGATTCAATCTGGAGTAGTGTGTATACAGAATATATCATTGCTATCGGCCCACTCAGGTCAGTGGTTACTGTCGACAGTCGTTCGTGTCTTTTTTGCTACGTTTTATCTAAAACTAAAGTCGTTGCCTCGCTCCGATCCGGAGTGAGTGAGTGAGTGAGTGAGTGAGTGAGTGAGTGAGTGAGTGAGTGAGTGAGTGAGTGAGTGAGCGAGCGAGCGAGCGAGCGAGCGAGCGAGTGAGCGCGCTCGCGTGCGTGTGTGCCAGCTGGCGTACATGCGTGTATTAAAAAATCTGCATGATGTAATGTAATGAATGGCAATGTTGTTCGGTATCATATATTACAGTGCAACAACTTTCATTTCACTTTACTCTATTGTGACCAGTGTCGTTGCAATCAACTCAAAGATTATAAATAGATTTCTATAGCAACCTAGATATGTATATGACATTACTATCAGCAATAAAAGTTACTTATTAACACAGTATAAACACAGCTACATTGACTTGTCACATGTTCATGTCATTCGATAACTTTTATAACGGGCACATTATCATATTTATTGCGGTGAGAAAGTTTGTTAATTTGTTATTGATTTTAACACAGAGAATGTGTTGCTGAACACAATTATGGACACGTAGTCCAAGTCAACAAAATCATATTAATAATTTGTTCTCAGTCGAGCAAACAATATATTGTCACGTGACGGCGGAAACCCCCCCCCTGCGAACCCCATAAGTAGAATAACGTCCATGGATACGATAATTAGTCCAATTATAATAATATTCTCTATGCTCTGATCATTTCGTATGAATAAATCTTTAAAAACACAAATTGACATTTTATAAGGGACCGGTCAGTTTCTTTGGCGGGGTGGGAGTGGCGGGGTGGGGTGTGGCGGGTTGGTTTTTGAAATGGCGGTAGGGGGGTCACCCTGTTTTGAATATTTTGGATAGGGGTCCTTATGTGTTGGATTTTTTAGTAAGAAAAAAAAATTCTATATTAGCATAATATTGTCTGAACTGGTATTTGTTCTTGTCCCTGTTTCTTACCTATATTTTTCAATATTACTTCACACGGACTGACGCTCAAGCATAACTATAAATATACATACATTACGTACCTACCACACTAATTACAGAACATGTCATGTAAACACTCATATTTCATAATCGATGGCCAATGCTTGACATTTATTGCACTTTGGGCCAAAAGTTGAAAGTTCCGTAATGGTCTAAATCTTCATTGATAGTTTATAAAAGAGGTTATTCTAAATTGTTCTCCTCTTCAGTATCAATGGATTAATACACATTGTGTACTTTCTATTTGGGATACTACATGTTACCTACACTACAAAATACCACATCTCCTAAGATTCCAGTTTCTATTATACATAGCAGGCTGGGTATGAGCACCTAAAGTTCTCTAACATACCAGTGACTTTAATATATCTGCAATAGTAATGCCACTATACCAACTCGAATGTTACGGACACTACCTGGCCCTTTTTATGTGTCATGCGAAACTCATTTAAAAATTACATTAACTTTAGATTGTCGAAGCTGTGAAATATTACCTAAAAGGCTTTGAATAACCCCCCAGGGATCTAGGAGGAGACCCCGAGGACTCTCTCACCCCCCGTGGTCACTCATGCAGTCAGCCAACAATCACTGAGATGCACCAACCGTTTACTGTCATAATTAAACTTTTCTTAAACATTTTCACTTTATGTATAAAG